>NC_052121.1:3769732-3774445 GCF_012273895.1 Zerene cesonia | reverse complement strand
ATGATTTTGAACGAAACATAAATATTTGATGAAAAGAATTACCAACGTTACGGGGTGAGGTGTGCGGGGTTTTTGGCGCAGTATCTGGAGCAGACAGACGAGTTGGGAGAAGTTAGGTGCGGTTATTTATATAGGTTGGTATATAGATATGTATATATGTTCAATGTACATATTGATCGCCACCCCAGGCCACTCGCCACTATGATCTCACCTCCATCCACTGTATCCCCCTTCCCCCTTACACCTCCGTAGCGTATTCCGAGGCCTACAATGATCCGGCTATCATTGCCGAATCGAATCTACTAAGGTACTTGATTATGCGTTTTTTTTTAATAAATTTAAAATGGAAATGTAATTTGACATTATACCCAATAGAGATGTGATAAAAAATTTCATCATTATAAACATATTATATTAATAATAGGTATATAGCACGTGCTATGCCAATAAAAATTAATAACTGTTTAAATTTATAGAATATACGAATATTACAAAAAATTAAACGTAAAACAATATACCGATCTCTTTTGTTTATTGGCATCATTTGTGGCATTTAATTATTAGATTCACGTTATATTTACACAATTATTTAGTTATTTGATGAGCAAATTAATATTATACTATGACAATATGGCCGTAGTTTTTAGTTTTTTAAGATCTTTTAACTAAACCACAGGTTGCCTGAAATAAAATGAATAAATAAATAAAATAATTGAATGGTTTATAATAAAAAATGGATTCTAATTAAGATTTAAAAGTGGTTAATATAAGACTATTATAAATTAAAGTGATTCTGTTTATTTACATGTATACTCGTAAAAATCAGATAAATATATAATAAATAGGAGAAGGGAGAGGTAAGGACGTGGCAGTTCAACTACACAGTAGCAAATATTGATTGACAGAGAAACGCATATCCCATAGAAAATTACGTAATACATATGTGTCGGTATATTTAAAGCGTAATCCATTTTTAAACACCTATCTATTCGGAAAAAGCTATTGAATAAACGTTATGTTAATATATTCAGGGTAATTTCAAAACCGATACTATATAATAATATAAAAGGGTATCAGCGCTATAAAATACCGAAACAGCTGATCGTCGAAACGCACCTGCATGTACAAAAAGTATCGTGTAAACCTCATTAATATGTCCTATCGAATGAAAAAAATGACTTTTCTGTCATATTTACTTTACATTTATAAAACCTAATTAATCCTTGAAGCTTGTCCATGTCTTATAAAAAAGTTATGTAAAGCGATATTCTCTACGTTAAACCCTTTTAACCAGTGTCATACAATTGATTCAAGGTCAATCTTAGCTTACAGAAAAAACAGCAGTATAAACATTGAAATGAATGTTTAATCATACTGTAAATAAGAATATTCCTCCCTTTATCCTCTACGCAAAACCTATTTAGCTTAGGGTAAATCCTACGAACTTTGACTACACTTATTCAGTGGAGAGTAAAAGTTACGGTCGTAAGTGAAACTCATGTGTATAATGATATGACAAGTTTGACAGCTCTTAACAGTATCGAGAGCTGTCATTGCAGACACCCACCCTTGCAGCGAGAGTTGCGGCGGCCGCGCTCGTTCGGACGATCGCTCATCGCAAACGACTCTTTGAAATGCATCTTCCAACACCACTCCTATCCCCATCCACAGTCACGTGTAGAATCCACACACCCGATAGGTACACAATCCTCACACTTGTCACTAACACATACAACACAACTTCCCTATTAGTTATTATTATCGTCGTTCACTGTAAGCAGTAGCGTAGCGCTCATAATTTGATTTCCACCGAACGCGACGCATTTTCATTTTCGATCAACTGACAGAGATGACCTAACAAAAACAAACGTTTCATTAGCCGCGATGCGATGGGACAGTAGGCTGCGGGCGTGGACTAACGTACGATGCGAACGGCCGCCACCGCCGCCTCCACCGCGAGACCGGACTTCACGTCTCGGGGCGAGGATGCGGGAATCGGCTTCGGCGCAATACCCGTCACGAAAATAATAGGAACAGCGAGTGCACCTCAGAAGCGCGACGCGACGCGGTCGGTGTGAGCGAGACGCGGATAAACACCAGACTGTTTACTTACGGTGTTCAAGTGCGGGGCGCCCGAGCGGGGTGAGGGGCAATCGCCTGCAATCCGCGCGCTGCAATTACTTGCCTGTACTCCACAATTTCATCCTAACGCGCTCTACATATGTATATAATAAGTACTGAACATCACAATGCCCAAACAAAATGAAAGCCATACGAGAACAGATTATTCATTAGCATATTTTGCACTATTTACTGGATATTTGTAAACAATGTAATAATGGGTTGATAACAGATAACGTGAATTCTCTCAGATATTAGATTAATATCGACTGCGAGTTATATAATTTTTGTAAAGGCTTCGTTAGATTAGTTATAAAAAGATGTTTGCGAATGAATTGTTTAAATGGTAGCATATAAAGAAGTTGGACAATCAATCGGCGAGTCGTGCATCGAGCGGTGGTGACTGCATTCCGACGTCCCTTCCTCGCCCGCGAGGCCTCACCCCTCGTCCTTCCGGCGATGGCCACGTGACGCGACGATTAGCAGTCGAGTGTGCCACCGTGACCAAAATAGAGCGCACACATGCTATCTTAAATCTTGTTCACCTTTTAAATGCTCTACCTATTACACTTTCCAAAGTTTTAACCATCGATGACGACTTGATGAATTTTGTACTGTTGTCAAAACTATCTGTAATCCGTACTCAACATCCTAATCTGACATAAATTTTATATCGCGTATGGACATTGATGATGATAAATACTATATAAATGTTATACGCAGAATTAAATTTCATTAATGAGATAGTATTTAATACAAGACAAGTTATACATTAAAATAAAAGATGTCTTTCAACCTAAGCAATGGTATCCAGGTCAATAATTGTTGACTGTCCACTAATACACAGTAAAATACAAGTTGAACGAAAATAAAATATTGCGAAGAAATAATGGCACGTACCCAAAACGGGAACACAGTTCGCTGCGGAACGCCACAACACTGCTATCGGACTCTGGAGAGATCCGATGCCACCTGCTTCATACTAACAATGCCTTGATCGCTCTATTACACCTTTTGTACTTCTTTCATTTTATTCTTTAATAAAACATACTACATTTAAATAGTTAATATATAGTAAAAAATTAAAGGATAGAAGGACCAAACAAATATAATTAATGTACAATATGAGATCGTTAGCAATTTGAATAAACTCAAATTTATAAAATGCAAATCAAAGTCTAAATATTAATCTATATTATTCAATACAATAATATATATATCGAGAAAATAATCTTATTAAATTCCGAAAAAAGTAACGCCGTAACACTTCTGTATTATACTTAAAATCGTTAATAAGGGTTGAAAGTTGTCGGAAATCACGCAGAGCCGCCGCATTTAACAAGAAAAAGACGACAGGATCAATACAGGCTGCAAAATGTACACGTGATCGCGTCACTATATAACTCCCTCATTCCACCGACCGCACCCCTAAAACACCCAGATCTTTCCCTGCCCTCTGTGTCGACACTAAGTTTTTTTCACTCGCAGTCAACTCATTTGAAATATAAATGACGACGGTAAAATTGTAGCTTCATATGTCCATAAAAATGCGCCAAATTTAAAACAATATATCCTGCTTGCAATATAGTCATAGCAAGTCAACAATACAAAAAATTCTGATGGTTTAGAAAAAAAAACCCATAAAATAAAAAATTCTTCAAGTTCAATGATAAAACTTGATGATTCATCCAGTAGTAAAAGGTCTACTAAACGTTTCACTGCATCATATTGTTGTTGTAAAATCCGAAGCAAGAAAAAGAGGTCGAATAAAAATTTTAATCAAAGTAATGTCCCGTTATATAACTAGCTCGCAGATAAGAGGAGAGGGGTGGTTCATTGGGACTAGTCGCATTACGCAAGTTCTTATATTGAATCTGCCAACTTAAAATAATAAAGAATATTATGGGCAAACCAATTCCTAAGTTATTATACCTTGCTTCGACATTTATTATAGTCTATTTTTAAATCAATTCTCACTTATAACAAATGCGTCAGCATTTAGTGAACGTTATAAAGCAGTCTTTCATTTCAAAGATAACTATAAAAAATGTCGTCTGATCTGATACATGTTCGCCCTGAAAGCAATAGCCTAAACCTAAGCGATCCGAGAACGCAGTTGCAAAATCGTTGCCAACATTTGAGGAAAGAATATATATTCCATAAAAATTAACAATTAAGGCACTTTGTACTCTGCCATAAAATTTTGTTTATCTGTTTATTCTGTAATGACCTCTTCCCTAACCTATTATTTCATTAATTGTTTCAAAACAACGTAGGGCTTGACTTAAACAAACCGTTTTATATGACTGAAAATGTATCTAAGTTTAATATTTTCAAGTCACAAACTTAAATAAAAACCCTTCTTAAATATAAATGGTAAATGGTAATGTCTATACCAATACTAATACTAATAATACAAATCTGACTTGGCTTGTTTCTTTGAATGCGATAATCTCAAAATCTACTGGACCGATTTCTTCACCGCTGAATATATACGTGATTACTGAGCGCTGATAAAATTATACTTAGTCTGGCCATAAATACTGTTACACTTAATTATAAAAAAATATTACATTTGAATTTCGAATCTGT
>NC_052121.1:3752124-3768732 GCF_012273895.1 Zerene cesonia | reverse complement strand
GTAATAAATGTTATTTGCAGTTAACAATTTTCTTTTTTCTTTATTACAATATTTATGGCAAGACTAGGTATTTGTTAATATTATTTTCACTATACACCCGATTTTCTAGAGCGGAGGAACAGGAGAACTCATGTGAGAAGATATGGCACTCATATTTCTATTGTTACTTTCATGTGTAATAAAGCGGACTTAGGACTATTACCTCAATGTTAATATATCATTTTTAAGCATAAAAAGGTCGTTCGAAGTTCCAGGGTAGGAAGGTACCAAATCAGATTAAAAAATGGGACCAAATGACAACTATTTGCTATCAAGCACAAAAAGAATCAGGCTAATCGATTAGTAAAACCCATGCAGTTTTAATAACAGATTAATATAATGTACAGTCAAATGAAAACTATCTTCGTTTTTTGGAAAGTTTGTTAAAATAAAAAAAACAAACAAACACATACGGCTGAAACATAGACTGGGTGGAAGTTTGTACATAAAACGTTGCCCGGAGTACTACGAGTTAGGTCCCTACGGTATCACCGAGGATGAAAACCTCAACGATCTTTGTACGTCGAATAAGTATGTTTTTGAAAAAAAACGTACGTAATATCTTTGACAGGATCTCCACATTTCAATAACATCAATTTTATTTGGATTTATCTTGTTTGAATTTTTAAAAAGATATAACTTATAGAAAGTTTATTTACCATAATTTATATATACAATACATATATATCTATTATGATCTGGTTATTTTTTTTTTAAGTTAACTGCATATCTATAATTCTTTAGCTGTAGTTTATAGTACATTTCTATTGCTTTTACATTTTCGTTTTTTTGGTAATTAAAAGCGAACAATTGAATTCAAATGCGCCCTACATCTAATGCTTACATGGTTATTAATAAGACCTAACAGTGAAACTACGGCATCAACTTTCTATTGGCAAATCAACCTCGCTCGCAGTTTCTTAACAGCGCAAACTACTTTTTCACTTGGCTAAGCAGCGAAAAGCGGCGCATACTGTGTAGTGTGTACCCAACAGAATTGGTGGCAACAGCGATGCGCACTGGTGTATTTGCAACAGATGCAGCAAAATGAACAGTTCATTGAACTCGAGTTAGCAAGGTTTCACTCGCACTCGTAGAGCGGCACTAGGTCCAGTTCACTGGCCCTCTTTTGATTTATAACAACTTATTTGTTTTCTAATGTCTCATTGTTATAGTGCGTAGTCATTTAGCTAAAAAAATGGGTTTACCTGCAAATTCTAAAAGAGCACAGCAAAATCAAAACCACTCGTTATCAAAACTCCCGGAAAACTTTCAAACCAGATGACATTTGTATGACTGTTATAGCTTCTTTTTTTAATAGGATTGTGATCCTAGCTCTTGAAGCACATTTTCACAAACATTCGTATCCAATAAATAGAAAAAACAATAACCGACAAATATTCTAACTACGCAGTCGTTATCCTCAATGCCAATTTATTATTTATTCTTAAAACACGATTCATGTTCTGGCAATTGAGTGATCATGAAAAATCAACTCTATAAACATCCATTCGAAAAGTGTTCAATTTAAGTTAGTGATAAGTTTGCCATAATTGAGAATATCTTTTTAAACCGACAAGAGGTAACGAGTTACCACTTCGTTGGTTTCTAATGAAAAAATTGTACACAGTAGTTCAGAAGATAAAAAAGCTCAGATGTAGTTTATTTTAATAGTATCATACTACACTTGAAAAAAGTGTATATTTTTTTAAAAGTTTATATCTCTCAGACCAATGATTTTATTTTTAACATTACATTATTCGTACTTTACTTGTTTAAATAAAAATAGTTGGGTTGGTTTTGTATTCTTTTTCTTTCATTTTCTAACGCTTAAGCACCGAAAACGTTCAAGCAAAATAAAATTGGTGAAGTGTGAGTGCGTAAAATACAATCTGGTGACGTATGGACGGATAAAAGACACTCGAATTCTTAGCAAGAGGGAGAGTCTTGTTTTAACCTTTGGGTAGGGAACACTAAAAATCGCTCATGACGATGGTAACAGAAAAAGATCCAAATAGCAAAATTTTTGTGATTAGTCTGTTGATATCGCTCAGAGGTGTTGTGACAATCACAGAATAGCCACATAGCGTAATTTGTGTCGTGGCTGTCGCGCTATTTGATTCTACGGCCGCGCTGACGCGTTGTGGCGATGAAGAAAAGCCATGACGCGGTCTGAACACTTAGTTGGTTTACTAATACATGATGGACATACTGTTTTATTTAACAAATAAATTCACACAAATAATCGATTTTGTCATCCGCCGGCCGCCGCCGCGACAAACACACTTCGCTCGCTCTGCTTGTGCGGTGGTTCGTATTTCATAGTCCAAAAGTATGTATATAAGAAAATTGTTGAAAGCCGTACAATAAATTACAACAAGCCAACCGTTTGCACGTGGAAATGAAACCTATGAAATATTCTAATTATAATTAAGAATTAGAACGATTGCTGCCGTGTTATGATTTGAGTATAATGGCCGCGAGAAAAGAAATATTCTGAATAATAAAAAGTGTTGTGTGATGTAATATGTTTTCCTATTCGAGATGTCACTAAACACCAAGGCCACAAGGGTGCGCATGTGCGGTACTTGGGTATCAAAGAATAAAGATTTTTGTACTCTAAATAAAGCGATTTACCGAGATTTGTAAGTTACGTGCTATCCTTGAACGAAAAGAAACAAGCTTTGGCCCCCTTATGGTCAGCTACACCCTAATCGAAACTAAAAAGACGATTGTGCATTTTGAATTATTCGTAGCGTGAGGTCAACGTTGACGTGAAGTCGTAATCTAAAATTTGGTCTAAGACTGCGGGTGTCGATACCCAGCATCGATCCGCGTTTCATATACTCCTTTTACATAGTATACAGACTCGGCCCTCTCGCATTATATAAAGACCGCGATGAACCGCGATGCGTCAACCAATGCACATGCACAGAGTAAACAAGACCGGTATACATACAAACGTTACGGGTTAAATTCCTAAGACTTCTCACACGATTATGCGACGTATAAAGCCTACTATAACTATATCATTGCCTATAGCTCAGTTAAACTGAAATCGTTACAAGCCTTGTGTTTGTTACCAGATCCCTATACGTATGTACGTGGCATTTGTAAAGTAGTTTAAGTCGATACATTGTTCGTTTTATTGTGTGCGGACTTCAACACAACAGTCGCTTTCTCGTTTACACACGATAACCAATTATTATCGACCAATATTTGCCACAGGCGTCATTATATGTTAACCTTGAAATGCTTAACTTTTTGTTTGCTTCTGGTCTGAAGAAATTTTTATATTTGATAATTTGAAAAACTAAACTAAAACAATTCTATAATTTGTAATACTTTACGAAATCTTATCAGTATGCTAGATAAAAATATATTATTGCCGCCACGTATTAATGTGTTCATTCATAAATTAATATATTATTATATAATAAACAAAGTGCAAATATAACATAATAAGTAGAAATTGTATATATATTCATAAAATATGTGTATAGGTATTACGTGAATACAAAACTTTAAAAATTAATTACAATATTACAAAATTTAGTTTTCGACGTATATTTATTTGTTATATCATTTTTTTTTTTTTAAATTTTAATATATAATTAATGTTGTCTGCAGAAATTTCCTTAACTTACATACTTTTATACTAAAGAAGCAATTAATGTAATCCATCTTCTTATATATAAAAATCAATTGCTGTTCGTTAGTCTCGCTAAAACTCGAGAACGGCTGGACGGATTTATCTTATTTTGGTCTTGATATGTTTGTGGAGGTCTAGGGAAGGTTTAAAAGGTGAGAACAATAAGGAAAATATCATCATCATCATCATCAGCCCATATATGTTCCCACTGCTGGGACACAGGCCTCCTATGAGGGTTCAGACTTCAGACCATAATCCACCACGCTGGCCAAGTGCGGGTTGGCAGATGTCACATGTCGTCGAACTTTTGATTCTTGGACATGCGGGTTTCCTCACGATGTTTTTCCTTCCCGTTTTAGGGAAAATATGTCGAAACAATATTCTATGGCATTGCGAAGTTCGCCGGGACAGCTAGTTAACAATATAGTATCCACATCATAAGGTTTACTTTAGAAAAAAGAAAATTGCATTTTACGGTGTCTGCCGTATTTCCTTAAGAAACTGTAATGGTGATTCTCTTTATTCATTTGAATTCGCCTTTAATTGGCACCGACTGCCTAATAAGAAATAAAATGTTTATTGCAAAAAAATATGATACCTACTAATACATTATTTCATTAGCTCTACGACAAACGGAAACAACCTCAGCTACATGCCGTACGAAACGAGCTAGCTCGAAACGGGGCTGATTTTCAGGCTGGTCCGGTGACTGAAGTTTGACTTTTATGTTTATTATGACGTCTAAGAAATATAAAAAAATAAAGACAACTTAAAATATGAAAATGACCGCATATATGGATTTTACATTGGAGCCTTTATCTAATGGAGAGAGAATGAGAGTATAAAATACGCGCGCTCTCAGTCGAGTCAAGAATCGGATAACTGTTACAAAATTATGTTCCAAGATTTGTCACATACTAAAATACAAGATTTAAAAGAAAAAAGATCTTGAACTGAACTTATTCCTTTCAACTTAAATATCTACATACTTAACACGAAAATTACACACAAAAAAAGCTACAAACTGTGAATAATATAAATATATTACTGACATGTGTTAAATAAAAACAAAACAAAAAGACATGTAACACAGTTATTCTTATTTGCCATTTTTTTTGCAAACTTCACATGCACCTGCTCAAATAACAGTAATTAATAAATACATTTTATGGTAACTTGCTTGGCCCACAATCCAAATTTAAGTATTTCTTACATTTTGTGGCGAACATAGAAGAAGAGTGTTATTTAAATAAAATATCCGGTTAATTTTGAATCTAAACGCTGTTACACACATTTAAAGGAAAAGGTAACTAACTACTGAAAATATATATTTATTTTACTGTTTTATTATATTACCTACAATAAGTCTGCTATTTCCCTTAAACATAATTTGGTTAGTAAAATCAAGTGTTCTTCTTACCTGGGTAAAGAATCTTTTCTGTCATGCCTGCAGTTCTATAAAGTCATCCATTGAATGCTGTAACAAAAATAGCAATATAAAAGGATTACACTCATCAGCTTGGTTAAAAAGTTTGTTAATTTACAAATTATTATTAATTGAATTTGATTATACTGTTCAATGTATGATGATAGCAGTAATATAATTTTTATTTTCATTTTTATAGTATCTTTATTTAGTCTCAAACAAGATAATTTACAAAATTAAACCGTCTTCAATATTTCTGTGGTTCTCAAGAATGTTAAGATGTAGTGGAAGTTGCTTCATTACCGTTCCTAGTGAATGCTATTTAGCCTTTTATCTCAAAATCTGCACAAAATGCTCTCTTGGTTTTTACACAAGTAAGCAGTAATTGTATGAATTTAGGTTTCTGTATGGTAGATTGTTTAGACACATCACATTTTTGTTATTTTTGGTCAATTGTGAGCTGGTGAGGAGCCCATATCAATCCTTTCCCAACCCAAAATATTAATGTACTATGAAAATGACTGTGTTGATAAACATCACTTCCAATAATTTTAGATGTTTTCGTCTGTATCAGACTTTTTAGTGATCCAACTGATTGTTGCTCATTTCATTTCATTCAAATGTAGCATACTACTTTTCAACTGTAGATATTCCCAGTGCAATGTCTAAATAATGGGCATCAAACCAATTTTTGTTAACCACAGTATTTTTTTGACACACAAAATTACCCTTTATCTTCAAAGTATGTAATGCTTCACTCAAATACTCTATCCCAAGGCAACTGTGTAATATATACACATATCTATTGAAGGTTTTTTTAACTAACAATCAAATGGCTTTCATAAAAGTAATGCTTTGTCTCATCTTTGTCAATTCAAGTTTGGTAGATATCTGATAAATTAACCTATGTTTTAAGATATTATTAGTTATAAGAAACACAACAAAGATCAAGATCTGATAATGAAGCCATGTTGTTGTTGGTCCATCTTACTTTTTCTTCCTTAAATAGGTTTTTTTTTGTATTTATGGAATTAGAAATATTATTATGGTTGGTTGGTAAGCTAGTCTTACAAAACTAATGACCAACCCACATTTCCCAAGGCATTATTTACCAAGGCATTAATTACCAAATGAATATCTATATTCCTATAATTTGGTGAGATTGTTTCTAAATGTAAACAGTGTTTAAAACACCTATAGTAACTATTTTATTCATAGTACGCAATAAATATAATATGTGTGACGATGTTGTATTAAAAAAAATAAACATAATATATCTACTTATATTCATTATAACTATTGACCTACCAATGAAACTCAGCTCAGATCTGACTATAGTTGTATTTATAATGGTGGATAATGTTAGACATTATTTAGAATAATTATGGTGCTCAATGTACATTGAAGACTTTCATGAAGTCATAAGCGATTAAAAAATTTAATACTGTAATTGTTACTTATTTTCATGGGTAGTAATTATCAATCTTAAAAATGTACAATATGATATATTTATATGAATATTAGAATATTTTTATAGCAAAATTTATAGTCGCTTTCAATAAATTGACCAAAACCAGCAGGCGAAATTTAATCGCAGATCAATTTTTAATATGAGAATAATATACGTAACATTCAAATGCAAAATACCGGAAGGTAATGTCTTCATGATAAGTGTTCAATTGAATGTTTCCTAGTTTAAAATAATAATGATTCATCTATATGACACCACATAATATTAGTTACTTAATTCCAAAAAGTAAGTACTTAAGAAAATTACTTATAGAACGATTGCCAAATATGTACAAAGCTCTACGTGCAATATTGAAATTGAGAAAGTTGCAAATAGTAAAAAGATATTTCTAACCTCTTTACATAAATACTGACCCGAAGGTTTTCAGGACTCCCAGAAATATCACCAATCATCAAACAGAATTGTTCAATATGTTCACTTTTATTAGAAAAGTTTTATCACAGTTTAAAATTTATTATCCGATTCACCGATTAGATGCAATAAGTGCGAAAATGGCGACGCATTTATCATAGGAATAAACAGTAAACACTTTGCCCTACTATACTGGTGCAAGTACTCGGCAAATTCTTATCAAATTAAAATGTAACAACAAGTCTTGTATTTTTAAAGAGCGATACACATAATAATTCACAGTTCTTACAAAGTTTGAACAATAAAATTTGTTTAAACTTGTCATTAGAACAAAAATAAAAAGAGATAGAGAATGTTAAAAAATGCGTAAAATGTTAAAATCAAAATTTTGCTCTATGACCGATTAGTGTTACTATTTTTGCACTGAACTATTTTTAGCTTCAGAGCATAATATTTACAACAGTGATATCTATTGTCTATAGATTTGAATCTTGATTTTTGACAAAGATGGATAGCGAATTATATTTTATTTTATATATTTTCTTAATTTAACGTATTGATTAAGTAAATTACTTTAATCCAGTCCATAGTTATAATGTTTATATAATTCATTATTTATAACGATATTATATTACACATTTCTTACTATAAAATTTTCTTCGATCTGCGACAAACTTAATTAACAAAAGAAAATAAAGTTTAGTTTAGTTTGCAATTCCGAGTAAGCATTCGTATCATTATTTTGTTGCCTCAGCTACTTAGATTATAAAGAGTGTAAATAAAATCTAAACTTTAAAAGGTTATTTAGACATTGAATATATATAAATAGTTAATTAGACATTGTACCGTAATAACTTATAGTTTTGGCGCTGAATTACGTTTATGTTAACGCAGAGTCGTAAGCATGGACCATCGACAATCGTAATAAGTTTTTTGCTTATATGCTCGTCATTTGTCAAATTTGATATTTATGATATGTCAAGTCAATTGACAATTCATTTCATAATTTGTCAAGGTTCCTGAAATCGCATTCGTAGAAAATATAAAATTTCAAGTCCTATTATGTTGGCTGAAATTAATGAGAATATGTTATTCTCTTTGTTCCATACATGAGATTAAAATGGCTTTTATAAATGATCCAGTGTTAAACATTATAGTAGTAGGATTCCATCACAAAAAAGGATGTCAGGTAGGCGTCATTACTTCTCAATAATCGATAATGTTAGTCTGTTATGGTGAGATTACAATAATAGAAAAGTAACGTTAAATAAATTAATTAATCTCTATGATAAATGCTCGAAAAGCAGATGGGGATTTGAGAATAACTAGCAATATTTATAATCTTCAGGTAGAACATTGTTATCCCGAGTTGGTGCCAGGACGGCCGTCGGAGTTGCCACCAGTTTGGCGATATTTGCCTGCACTAGCACTACCTGATGGATCACATAACTTTCTGTCTGACACAATATTCTTTAATTTGCCAGATGTATCTGATCCAACGCGAACTGTATATGGTGTATCATGTTTTCGACAAATTCCTGTTGAGGTATATTTAGCGCTTATTCATTATTTACATCCTATTTTCATTACAACAATAATCCCATATATTTTTGCAATTTATCTGAGGATCTGAAAAAGTAATGTTATTTTAAAACTAGAAATCAGTGAAAGAGATAAATATTAAACTCATATTTATTGTTAACTGTAAAACTTACCTATTACTATAAGTGTCCTCAGGCAAGGAAGTTGTACATTGTTTTAACTGCCATATGTTTAAATTTTTGTATTTTACAGCAAGTTATACAAAAAACTGATGATATGACCAGGAGTTCTGTGCAAAAAAGTGTGTGTATTATATGTCGAGCTCCATTATTTGGTAGAATGGCTGTTAAAATGGAGCTGGTGGTACGAGCCTGGTTCTTACAAGGTGATTTTTCACAAACCAAACTCCTTGAGGATGCGTATAATCATCTCAATAGTTGTCCTGTACAAATTGATCAAACATTAGAAGGTAAGTTGTCATTGAAAGAAACAAGAGGCAATGTAATAATCTTTGATATTGTATTTAAGTTTTAATGTTTCTTTTTGTGAATGTTAACTTTATCAGACTATACTACTTTATAGACTTTATCACTACACATTTTTTATTTAACACACTTTTATGTAGTGAGAAGATAGGAGCCACAATTAGAATGAATAGTTCACTGTATTAGTTTGACCTATAAGGGCAACAACCAGAAAGTCTCTAATTACAATTTTGTCAGCCCAAATAATGCAGCTTAGCTAGATAATACATAAGTTTTGAAAATAATTGCTTTTGAGAGTGGGTTCATCCACAGGTAAAACCATTTGGTATAGCCCATTTTATTGTAAATTTTCTTAAGTTAAAGTTCAAAGGTAAAGTTACTAAAGGAGAATGTTTTGTTTCTAGCCTGAAAATGTTAATAAGATCACAATACAATGTGCAGTCTTCCATCATGTGGCATTGCAAATAATGTCCCAGTATGGTCATTTATTTATTATTATTCTCTTTTGCTTTGCAGGTCTATCTGTTCAAAAATTAGTGGAGAATTGGCGACATAAAGCTTTATTACTCTTTAAATTGTTGTTGTTGGGTCGTAAAGTTGTTATCTATGGATCACCTGCTGGTCAGCTGTCCACTGCTTTATTAACTGTTATATCTCTACTGCCACTTTGTTTAGAATATGGACTCTCGCGCTCAGCAAATGTTGTGTGAGTATGATTTTGTTTTAGAATTCATATTGTGTTAATTCATTCAACTAATTTTATGAATTGGTAATTGAATACATTTATGTCTTATTAACAAATAGTTGATATGATAGATTAAGTGATTCATCTGCTGTTTATATTCTTTGAATAAAAATTTACAATACAGGAATTTATTTGTATTTAAACATTGAACTGAATATAATTTACTGTCAGGTTTAATGATTTGTTTTGCTGATTAATATGAGCCATGTAAGGAAAAGGAAGAATTGTATTACTCAATAACTAGAAATTATTACTACAACCCACTATATTAGCCTAAAGTGTTGAATTACAACATGAACAATAAAAACCCTTTGCTATGCAGCAATAATGTAGTGACGTAGTTTTTATGCGTTATAAATAAAGCATCCATCCAATGACAACATAACATAATAGACACTAAGTTAATTACACAAACCCGCAAGTGTAAGACAACATTTGCAAAACTTATTTCCATACATGAAAGCAAACATTTCTGCAATGTACAAATATTGGAATGGTTCAGATAAAGAACAGTTAATAAAATTATTATAACCATAGGTATTAGGTAGCTACTGCGCAATATAATAAATTATATATTGCATGTTCTCTTCTTTGATATTGCCCAAAGAAAATTGGTTTTTATTATCCTGTATTAGACTGCATTCACTGTGTGTTTAAGTTACTTATCACTTTTTTCTTAAATAAGTTACAATCTATGTTTGTGAAATTTAGCTTTTTAAATAGTGATGTGTATATTATACATTTTTTTATTTGTTTTTTTTATATTTTTAGAAGAACTCACCAGCTGGATGAACCAATTTTGATTTGAATGATTCCTTTTTATTAAAATCTGGTACCTTTCATGTGGTCCCATTTGAATTTGGTATAGTTTTGGCAATTAAAAGGCAGTTTAGTTTATGTTCAAAATAATTATTTGTCAAATTATTCTAGGAACACGGTAATTTAATAGTGATAGATTTATTTAGTACAATCATCAGATTCTTAGCAAATCGCGTATTCGCACTTCTGAGCAATTATGGTATATATTTAATATATACTCACGTGTGTGTAAGTCAATAGAATTAATGACATTGATTGTCTTTAGGGATATTTCGTTGTTGGTGATATTATAATTGAAAAGAATGAATAAAATTTCAGGCTGTCAAGGCCTTTGTCGCCAGTTCCAACTTTTATAGAAGAAGCTGAGGAAGAATTAAATTCAGAAATTTCAAGTGAAACAATTTTCAATGGCAACAATCTTGTCGAGGAACTATCTCCGAAAGAGACTGGAAATCTTCTTGACGAAAAAGATAGAGTGAGCCATCAAAGCTTTGATGAAACATTGCTATCTGATGGTGACCGTCACGAGTTGACTGGTGTGAGGGAAAAATGTCACAGCATTGGAGAGAAATATAAACCGCAAAAATCGGTCAACGAAGCTCAGCAAAGTCCTACAATGGCGAGGGACATGAGTGTGGACGGATTGTATAATTTAACTGGGCAAATTGACCAGGCTGAGTGTGGTTTTCCATTACCCTTATTTGAGGATGGCTATCTTTGCTTGCCATACTTGTCATTGCAGTACTTGGATTTGCTGTCAGATTCTGCTGTGAAAGGGTTTGTTGTTGGTGCGTCGAATGTGCTCTTCAAACAAAAGCGACAATTGTTTGATGTACTTGTTGAGTTGAATGATATGAGAATTGAGACTGCTGATATGGCTCTGAGGCGGCAGCTCGCATTGGGCACTGAGGACCTCAGGTTCGCTGACCATGTTGTCCGTCATGGCTCAACGCAGGGCGACGCTTGGATAAGAGATCAGTTTGCTAGTTATCTATTGTATTTGTTAAGGACATCTCTATTACCAGGTTTGTTTAAAACGATTGAATTTTTGATGTTTTATTGTAAATTGCAAAATTTGTCATATGATTTATATTTTGTCTTACAGATGGTAGTAGGGAGATAGAATCGTATAATTCGCAGTTTATGGCAGCTTTTAAAAATACGCAGACATATGAAAAGTGGTTGAAAATGACTAACAATGGCGATGTTGAAGCTTTTATGAATTTAATTCCAATGCATCCATTTTCTGGCCAATTGTCGGTAGCTGATATGAAACTTAAGTTTGCGCAGTGAGTAATAATTTTTCATAATTTAATTAATTTATAATTGTATTATATTTTTTTTACGAATGACACGACACGAGACTATTTGAAAAGAGCGCACAATTTCAAATATTGCGCTCATCTTCTATGAACGTTTTTGAAACCCTCCATGTGCATCTTGGGCTTTTTTTATGTATCAACGTGATCTTATTTTAATTCCTTCCTTCGATTGTACGCCACATTAAGTACAAGAACACAGGTAAAAAATAAAGAAAATGTATTTATTCTCTGTCGAAAATAACAAATAATTCAAGTAATGGTATATTTTACCACACATCGAATAGAACAGAAATAGATGATTTAATTTTTTATTTTGTCAATTATCTTTTACTTATTAGGTTAATTGAGTTTACCTAGTAACTATAAACTAACTACATATAACTTTTATAAAAATAATACACGAAAAAAAAAGGTATTTATATGGATATAAAATTATTTTTTCAGCACCATGTCAACAACGGAAGGTGGGAGGAAAGTAAGCGCAGCGGTAGCGACGACTGGTCGTGCCGTTGCTACCACATCCCGGGCGGTCGGAGGAGCCCTCTCGCAGGCTCGCGGCGCCCTGTCCGGCTGGTGGAGCTCCCTCACCGCCCCACCACCAAACCCGCCCCCCAACCCGAACCCCACGGACAACGATAAACCTTCTGAAACCGCAGATGAGAAGCCCGACCCCCCTTCGGATGCCGAGGACGCGTTAGACGTAACAGATAACAAAAAAGGCGACTCCGAGACCTCGGACCCCCCGGATAAACTGTTACAAGACAGTACGAGCGCTATTAAAAAAATACAAGTTGTCTGAATCGGTCGTAGTCATTTCATTTTTTCTTGAATGTTACTAGATTCATTATTTATTTTTATATTTCCGTTTTATCATCCTGCTGCTAATCGACGTGTAGTTTGTACAGTTGTTATTTAATTAGTTTAGTGTATTCTCTTTTTTATATAGTACTGTATTTTTATATATTGTTGGACACATTGCTTAGTCGAGTAGAGAATAATTCATGTGCCACAATAAAATATACAATTGTACATAGATCGATCAGATTTTTTTATATGAACGTGATGTTCATTGTTTGACATGTAAGTGAATGTAAGATCTGATAAAGCTTCTTAACCCCATTTATGTCACAAAATATATAAGTATGTGTAACGACATGTACACGTTTTTATTAATTATAGTTACAATATTTATCACGATGTAAAAAGGTTCATACATTTACGTTAGTATGGCAACTATTTTAATCCATTTTAGTTCTAGAGCTACACATTGTAATGTTGAAGATGTAAGCGTCCGTAGTCCTGTGCACTTTAGTATTTTGAAATGTATGTTGAGATTTTGGCGGTGGTTTTATCTCTTGATATTAAATTGACTATGACATTTATTATACAATTATATTATACTTGTATGTAGAAAAGTCAATTAAAAGAAAAATATAAACGAAAGCACATGCATAAAATTGCTAATGAACTTGATAGTTAATTCTGTTATCAAGTGTTTATTAATGAATGGTATTTCGAATTTTCAAATATTTTGTATATTTACTGTTGCATAAAAATAATAATATGACACTAAAATATTAATCTTTACAGCTCCGGTCAAAATTTAATTTCTTGTTGTGAATGTAAATGCGTCGAATTCGGCCTCACAGAATGTATGCAAATTTTTTTTATGGAAAGTACAAAGTCAATGTCTCTTATAACCTGTTAACATAATGCTGTTAAACACAGGGAAAGAAATGATACGAATTTAATGCCAGGCTATGAAAGAATGTAGTACGTGCGCTTCCTTATTAAAAGTTATATTTATTGTTATAATTTATATGATACTCATAAGAGAAAAAAAACATTCGTTATTACGTAATTCGCGATCTCTTATATATACTTAATTTGTTTATCTAACGACCTAAATTAATTTATGTTAAAATTAATTTAAGTAGATTATAATTGGTTCCTTTTAAATTATGATACGCACTTTTGTGCAAAATATGATATGTACTTATTTCAATTCTATTAAACACAGTGCATATAACAGGTGTAATTATTTGTACAAGTAAAATTATATGTTTTATAGGTGTGACGATTAGAGACCAACAATTAATTTATCATATTTCGTCTAGCTGTCCATGCATATATACGATCTGTATTATAGGGTTTTAGTGGGGTTATTATTATGGAACTTCGAGACTAGGCGAGCGTGCAGGAAATAAATTGATTTTTCAATTTATCTGTGCATGAGAATAACATCACTACTGCTCGAAACGGTGATTTAAAACATCGTGGAGAAACAGGCATGTCCAAGAATCAAAAGTTCAACGACATGTGACATCTGCCAACCCGCACATAGCCAGCGTAGTGGATTATGGCCTATACCCTTATAGGAGGCCAGTGTGCCAGTAGTGGTAACATATTTGGGCTGATGATGATGATACGATCTATATACAGGTGCGCCTTTAATAATACATAAATATTTTTTGTTACATATATTGTATTATTGCAAAACTTCGAATAGTTAGAGTATGTATGTAAAAAATATTTAATTGTAAAAAGTTTTTAATTACCCTGTTATATCTGCTATGTATAGTATTGTTTGTAATATTTTAAGAAATTTAACATTACGAATAGCAATAGCTGCCACACTTTAATAGATTGTAAAGATAACTCATCTCTACTTTTTTCGTATCACTCTTTATGTAATTTGTTTTAAAGTATTCTATCCCTTGCCATTAACTTTATATAATTACTAGCTGCGCCCCGCGGTTTCACCCGCGTAAGTCCGTATCCCGTAGGAATATCGGGATAAAAAATAGATGTTGGCCGATTCTCAGACCTACCCAATATGCTTACCAAATTTCAGAGGAATCGGTCAAGCCGTTTCGGAGGAGTATGGCAACGAAAACTGTGACACGAGAATTTTATATATTAGACTAGCTGCACCCGGCAAACGCTGTTCTGCCTTACTCTTATATTATAGGGGTATGAAAAATAGATGTTGGCCGATTCTCATACATACCGGATAAGCACATAAAATTTCATCAAAATTGGTCAAGCCGTTTCGGAGGAGTATGGCAACGAAAACTGTGACACGAGAATTTTATATATTAAGATTATATAAGATTATAATGTGTGCAATGACTTTCTTTCTTACGGAGAATTAATGTTCAGTTGTAGATGTGTATGCTGATTAAAATAAAAAAAAGTAAGCATAAATCTACATTATTTTATTTACTTTCCCTATATTCCTACTTCTATGAGCAAGAGACTGATCCTAGTGCGTTCCATAGGAGATCCCAGGATCCCTGCTATTCTGCTTTGAGTTTGGCCACCGAGGTTTTAGTGGGTCGAAATCCCACATGCTCTACTTTTCCCCCAAAGCTAGGGTATCTGTTGAAGATTTCCTCCACGTTAAAAGAAATGAGCAAGAGACTGATAGTCGATTTATGTTTATCTTGACCGTAGCTTGTCTAAATTGGAGTGTGTGTTCCCCCAGCAATTTCGAATTTTTCACTTTCTTTGGAAAATATTTAGTGTGTAATGTAGTCTAATTATGTGTTCAACTTTTAAATTTGTGTCTCCAGTAGTTTTCGAGAAAATCGAGATACTGTTTTTGTTGTTGGGTTGTGGTTGCTGGTTGCCACTGGAAAAACGTTCACGTTCACTGCGGCACTTTATCTTATTAGGTTAGGAATTCACTTAATTATTAATCATTTGGGTATAATTGGGATAAATCAATGATGCGCGTAGAAAACAGAAGAGCGAAACGAATGAGATTAACATTATTTCTCTTAAGAGTTAATAATACTTCATATAGTACATACTACCTAATATTTCTTTCGAATTTTTTTGTGTTTTAATAAGGCCTCATAACCTATGATATGGGGTCCCAGATTATAGGTTTAATGTGTATTCCACGTTTGAGATAGTGTATAACAAAAATTAGTTAGTTTCATGCAGAGAATAAGGTAAAATAATATTCACCATTATTAAAAAGAAAATTTATTATAATATGATCACAATCAAGGCTAAGTAAGTCATAAATTTTAACAATTATTACGATTGTAAATGCAAGTATAAGTGATACTGATTTTAACGTTTAAGTCATAACTTTGTACGAGATTGAATACCTTATAATATGTGTCTACATAATTAACAATATTTTTTTCAAGAACATCTCGAGAATAGTGTCTTTAACAATGTCTACCCGATACAGGCTCGGTTTATTGTCAGACAGGTTATTCTATCATACCGCCACGCTGTGCTGACATTCCAGTATTGCTTTTTGAATAGTTCAAAATGCGCTTTCGTCATTTCCAACGTGTGAATCATTGTATCATCACACGGCAGAATCGGGTTCATCCCAAGACCAGGGCGGGTCTGAGTCTAGCGCGTCCTGTCGCCACAGTGCCCGAGATCCTTCTGTGGTGCCGTGGGCCAGCAGGCGCATGTTGTACGGCTCCACCATATTCGATATAGAACCGTCGCTCCCCTCTCTGATCATGTTGACTTTGGGGTTCGTCATTAGATGTTTGTTCTCTGGGAGGAGATCGAAGTCCGTGCCGCTCTCCCGGGGCGACTCCAGCTCGGTCAGATCCGAGCGAGGGGAGAAGTCCGAGCTCGCCGTGCAATCCTGCAGGCTTCGGTCACCGCACTCCACGCCGAGGGACTTCCCGCAGGACGAGTCGAGGGGCGAGCTCGGGCC
>NC_052121.1:3730352-3751124 GCF_012273895.1 Zerene cesonia | reverse complement strand
GCGGCTCGCTCGCGGCCGGGGACGCCGCGCTCACCGTGGGCGACGACACCAGCGGAACCGATTCGTCGTCGCTCTGCGGCTCCTCCCGCGCCGGGCTGCGCTCGCGCGACCCCGAGTTCAGCGAAAAGATCTTGTCCTTGAACCGAGTGAGCCTCTCCGCGGAGCCGACCTTGCGGAGCAGGTCGGCCGGGCGGCGCAGGGTGCGCAGCTTGAGGTCGACGACGGGCGAGCCGGTGCGCGTGGAGTCCTCGACGGACTTGGAGCGGGCGGAGAGGCGGGCGGCGGCTTCGTCGCCCACCAGCAGCGAGGCGGGGCGCGGGCGCGCGGCTGCGGGCGGGGCGGGCGGGGCGGGCGGTGCGGGCGGGGCGCGCGCCGTGAACGTGATCTGGCTGTCGTCCGAGTCCTCCTCGTTCTCCACCTTGAAGGTGACGGCGGGCGCGTCGCGCCGGCCGGCCCACGACGCGCGCGTCCGCATCCCGCGCTCCTCGCCTGCAACTAATGTCGTTTGGGTCAGCGCGCCTCCTTTCCGGCCGTTATGTGTTAGTGGATGTGATGTTGCGTTCGGCAGTGGTTAAATAAAACGAGGTGTTAAGTTTTCACTCTTTATTTTCTCTAAATTCAATAAATATTTCGATTGGAATGATAATCGTGGAAGATCCATAATACTACACTATAACACCGTATGATATGTATGCGAATACAGATCTACTGTGACTAATACTAGGGAAGGCGACCGTCGGCCCGTGTCGACCGACTTTTATTACAATTTGAAGATTGTACTAGTACGACTACTGGATATTGAATATTTGACAACGATATACAATAAATGATGTACATAAATACAAATTTTATTATTAGGGGTATACAATAAATTATTACAAGAAATTTTCAATTGCATTGTACAATCTTACAATCATTTAATGTAAATAATGACTTTTACAATGGCACATCGGGGTATTTTAATATTTCTAAAATTATTTTATTTGTGAAGTGCTTAAAGCATGCACATTTCACTAAATGAAGCACGATTTTAAACAATTTCAACTAATAAGTTACTACAAAATACTTAAAATTAATAGGAATGCTTCATAAACATTGCAATATGAAATAAACGAAGCCTTTTAGAAAATTTCACTACTTAAACTAAGCAAATTACATGCATTTATTGTGATAAGTAAGCAGAAATAACAGTATTAATAAGTGTGTTTGGCAGAAATTAAGTGTTTAAGTACTTTTTAAGTACTACATTATTAAACAGCATCGGGTACAAAAAATCAAATAAAAAAATAATGCGTCATAAAATGACATTAACAATTTCGAAAGATACTTACAATTTTAACAATTACATTTCATATGTAAAACTTACATGTTTTTCTAATATATTCAATATTATTCGTATACAGTTAAATTTCTGGTGCACTTGAATTACAGTATAATTTTATTTGATGTAACAATCTTAGCACAACGATTGTACATTGTACGTACATAACTTAAGTGGCATGCGGTTTGGCACAAAAATAAAATCGCTCATTGAATATTAAGCAAAATTCCATACGAATTCGGATCCACGTCTATTATAAATACCCGCTAATAGAGAAGGAAATACAAAGCAAATAAATACTAATTCAAAAATTACAAAATATTTTGAACAAATCAAAAGGCGTGGATCCCGTTTCGGGCGGAGTCACGTAACGTTAGCGCGGCGCATCTCCTGCGTCCTTCATCTACGCGCGGTAAACGCAAGGCGGGGTCTGCGGGAAGACTGGGAAGATATGTGAGCACAACCGTTTGCGGGCGCGGCTCGACGCCCAATCAGAGGAACACGTCGTCGGTCATGTTGACGATGACGTCACGGCGCAGCTCCTCCTCGGAGGAGTTGCGCGGGGTGCGCGCGGGGGAAGCGGCCGGGCGGCTGGGGGAGGGGGAGGGAGATGGGGAGCGCGAGGCGGAGGTGGAGGGCGAGGAAGTGCGCGAGGGAGCGGGGGTGGCGCGCGCGGCCAGCTCGCGGATGGGGCGCAGGTGCGGCTCACCTGGGTGCGACGGCTCCGAGTGCAGCACGTCCTCCATGGCCTCCTCGTTCAGCGTCTGCAGCGCGCCGCATATCATCTGCTCTTCGAGCGTCACCTGCGATATTTGCAGAATGTTAAATGTAGGTTTTATATGTGCTTAAATGTTTTTGACGGGTTTTTGAAAAATCAAGTATTCTGCACGATAATCGATATCCAATTTTTTTATGTAACTCTTAAATATGACTGTCCATTATAATTCACGCTATTAATTTAATCTCGTCACACTGGAAGCCGAAGTGCAAAATATAATGTGCATTATCTATATAATGCACATTATATTTTGCACTTAATAAACTTAAAGACAATACCTATGTATTGTCTTTTTAGTGGGAACAAAAAGAAAATGGGAATAAAAAAGTGCGGCATTCCCGTGGTTCAAGGAGAAGACAAAAAGAGCCTAGTGATGACAAAAAGTTTAAATGTAACAGTGGTAATAATTATTTAAAAAGTTAATATTACAGAATAAACAACTTTCACAATTACAACATTGACATAACCAAAAAAAAAATGCAACCAACCACAGGTGGATATTATGTAATAAAAATAAATTTTAAATATTAATTTAAGAATACGACCCTACGAAATTCTTCCACATTCAAATAAATAATGTTTACACACTAACAGTACTGAACGATGGAGATTGCTAGTGTCATCTAAATAAAAACAAAATATAACACAATCTACAAAACAATGTCTAATATGTACATTGACTACAAAGTTGCACAACTACTATGCGACACTAAAATGGTGCTACTATTTCAATATGTTCAGTCACCTGATACTCCGCATAGGGCTGCAAGGTATGAGAAAATAAGGCATAACTTTTTTCAATTGTATACAACATTCTACATTTTATTAAAAAACTTAATTATTATAACAGCTTCTAAATAAATGAAATCAATAATATTTACCTGTTTTTCCACATTGGTTTGTCTGCTTCTTTGATGTTCGAGTACTGGTCTAGGTTTCACTGAGTCTGTTTCTGCATCGCCTAACTTATCTGGTATGACTATAAAATAAATAAAAAACATATTTCAATTTGTTCAAAAATATATATATCAGGTGAAATTTGTATAGATGCGTGTGGCTTTATACCGAATCTTATAACTAATGATGAATTATAATTTTCCTATGAACTTGAACCAATATTTTTAGCACGAATATGGTATTTATATTAATCACGCTTACAATGGATGGGTCGCCGGTATCCCATTTCCTTAACCTTCCCAGTTATTTCCCTCTTCAATCCTTCCTTTTGCCACTACCTTTTAAATTTGGCAATCCATTTGCATATACGAAGGGCTTCTGTATAGTTCATGGACGGTGGCCGCGCTTACCATTAGACGACCCACCAGCTCCATTGCCGATGGCAAACATATTTTTTGGTTAGAATTACAATATTGTTTTATGATTATACCTGTTACAGCTGGAGTGGTTGTCGGCAGCGTGGATTCCAGTTCACGTAGATTCATTACTAACATTTTGAACAGTTCCCAATCGCCAAACGGCAAATCTAGAATCTGTAAAGATATAAAAAGTAATAAAATATAATAGTTTAAAAAAACTATAAAACACGCTTTAACAAAAATCATATTTTGCAAATTGAAAACTGGAATAATTTTATCAAATTAGTGTATTGTCATCGGTCCTCAATAAATCTACAAAGTTTGAACGAAATCTGGCCGTTTAAAGTGGGTCAAAATCGCGCCCAAAGAAGTCAGTTACAAACAAACAAACATACAAACAAACAAACATACAGGTGAAGCTAATACAAAAGCGTGTAAAAATATGAATTTAAAATCTATTTTACGAAAAAAATTTGGATGTCTATAGAAAATGTTTCATCTTAAAAAAATAGTTTTACTCATAATAACTCAAGAACGGTTGCGTTGATTTAAATGATTTTTGCTTTGTTTCTGCTCGGATTAGTCCATATAATGTAAATATTTTTTTTGAATTGTCACAAAGTGAGCAGTTCATTCTGGATAAATTTAAGTTTGTGCTTTTAAATAACACAGCAGCCAATCGCCCAATAAACGTTCAACGCAGATTTATTTATATCATTGATTCCCACACTATAGTGGGCATTACGCTTTTAAAGGATAAGGAAAGGATTGAAGAAAAGGAGACCTACAGACATATTCTTTTATTACTATGAAGGCCAGCACTCACCGGCTTGAGGTCCTGCAGGCGGCACACGGCGAGCACGAGGCCGCACACGCGGTGCGAGTGCAGCGCGGTGGCCGCCGCCATGCCGCCCGCGCCCAGCGCGTCGCGCACCAGCCGGCACACGCGCTCCACCGTCAGCGTCGACAGCCGCACGCTCGACACCTCGCCCTGTTGCGGTGACAACGGGTATCATTCCACCATTCGAATATAGAATATGGATTTCACCAATTATACGCAGCGACCTCATCATGAAGAAATTGTAAAAAGGGAAGTCCCGTGTCCCCTAGTGGGGTATGGGGCAGATGATATACATCTGTTTCACTGATAGATTTTCTTTATGGACAAGTAGGTGATCAGCCTTCTGTGTCCTGCCAGACCGAGACATTTTTTTTTATTGTCCCCAACGGGAATCGAACCCAGGACCCCCTCGATTCTACGCTCACGCGTTAACCACTGTACCAAGTTTATTGAAGAAAACTAAGTTTTATTGTTTAGAATATTATTTAGATTTTATATTGTAACACTTTTTTGTATATTTATAATGTGCAAAAACATGGACATCAAAATGCAAAATAATGTATTTAAATTATCAATTTCTCACCATTCCCGGAAAAGCTGTTTTGAGCAAGACTAACGGGTTCGCAGCAACAACAGGCATCTGGTTTTGCTGGTATTGTGTGGGCGGGGCCTGCGTGGGCGACAAGGCGTTTCCACTGGTTTGAACCCACGTCGCCCACTGCTGGGCTGGTTGATGGAGCGTTGGGGCCACTGGCTGGACTTTCTGTTGCCACATAAGAGGAAATCAGGATAATGGTGCTTATAAATGGTAAAGCGTTAATTATGTCATGGAACATTTTGAATTTTCAGCGTTCTGTAATCGACAAAAATATGTGTAGATATTGTAATGACACGTAATTAATATAAATTAATATATTAATGTCACTTTATTAGTCCGCAATGGATTCCTTAACTACTCAACCGATTTTAATCAAATTTGTACATCATGTGAATAATTCAGTTACGATTAATTACTACAAATCATATTTGATGTGTAAATAGAATGCGTAAGATACAATATGCTAAGTCTAACCTGTTTCCTTTGTAAAAGCTTGGAATGTGGATGCCTGCTATGCGACGCTGGGTGGTAGGGCGCGGCCCCACCTGCACCTAAATCTTCTTCTATGCCCGATTGTAAGTGTTCCTCTGAAAAGTTTGTAAATTTATTATTTACTAGACGCTCGTGCCGGCTTCGCTCGGATCGGACATCAAGATTCCTGTTTTATCCCAAGGGAGCATTTAAACGGTATAAAAAGTATCATATCACCCAAGTCAGCGCATACCTTTTCTGTATACCAAATTTCATGAAAAATCCATTCAGTAGTTTCAGCGTGATTGACGGACAAACATCCAAACAGGCAAACTTTCACATTTATAATATTAGTGTGAAGTGTGATAGTGGCATAGTGTGATTATATAACATTTTGCTGTTTCATGGTGCAAACATACAAGTTTGTAAATGACGTAGCTGATAAATCTAAGATAAACCTAGTCGATCTATTTGTTTAAAACGTAAAATATTTTTAATATGGGCATGATAATAACTTAAGACGGAAGGTCCTTTAAGTAGAGACTAAATAGATTAACCGACTTGGTATTACATGGATCACACGACTTTGAGACTGAGCTGCGAGACTTGGGTTTTTTTATATGATGTTTTTGATGGTATGTATAATACTATTTTGTAGAAAGAGTTACAACGCGTTAATATTCTTGAATGTTTTTGTTTATTACATTTTTAAATTGGCGTTTCATCCAAATATCTAACGCTATATATAGTATATTTCTGATTACGAATAATAATATTTATTGACAAGATGCAGACAGAATTGCCACAACCTTGAATACATAAAACTTACCTTTAATAACCTTCTTGATATAAGGGTCCAGGTTGATAGTAAAGGGCAGGAATATCTTAAGGTCTGCGGCGGTGAGCGTGGCGCGGTGGAAGCTCAGGAACACCTCTAACTTGCGTTCGTCTCGGTCCAGTTCCATCAGCGTTCCGGCCTCACGGAGCCCACTCATTAGCGGTTTAACTCTAATAAGCAAGTATTATAATTTTAAAATTTTAATTTGGCAGGTTATAGTCATATCCTTATAATTATTTTTGTTTTCACCTTGATGTAAGTAACAAATAGAGTAATATTTTTGATTATCTTTATATAGTATCCGTTTAGTATCCAGTAAGCAGTATGTACCACTAAATCTGTAAGATGGGGCTGATAAATCAATTAAAGTGTATTTAACATTTTCTTTAATTCTATCTAGATTTATATCTAGCAACTGAATATGCAAACTTTCTATTTATTTCTTTATGTTTTTCGTATATGCAATAATACATACTTATCATAAAGATGTTTAAGAGAGGTCGAGTCATCTATATGTTCTTCATATGTCTCATGGTGATAGATGATCCACGAAGTGCGGAACGGCCACTGCTCAGTGAGATTCACCCACGAAGCTAACTGGTACCAGTTGAATTCAATTTGAAATGCTTTTAATAAGCGCCCTGAAAATAATAATTACCCATCAGATTTAGCTATAAATATTAGTAAAGCTATGATAATATATGCTCGTTCTACGCAAAAGTGACCTTTGTATTATACGCATAATAAAAAGGATGGAAGGGTGGAAAGTGTATTGGTCCTTCGAGTTCGATATATATTTGAATAAAAATAGTTTCTATGGACTACGAGCAGAATATTTTTGGTCCTTCGAACCGGATAAAGATAAGTAAAGTTAGATTGACCTACACATAAATTCTACATAAATCACGTTTGTGTCAAAGGCGGCAGCCGTTCTATTCCTTCGAGCTGGAAAACTTCCCCACTCACCGGTAACATACAGAACGTTCATCAACCGGCGCATGCTCCTCGGATTGACGTCGCTGAAGTAATCATCGGTGAGCAGCACGCGGCCCAGGTCCGCCGCACCCGCCGGCGCGACCGGCGCGCGGTGCAGCCCGGACGCGACTGACGACGCGATCGACTCGGAGGGCCGCAGCCGCCGCACGCTGTCCTTGGTCGCTTGCGTCTTGATGCGCTCCTGGCTCGACATCAGCTCGGACGTCGATGAGAGGCGGCGCGCTGATACCTGCGGGGATGTTTTTTTTAAGAAGAGGCAATGACGCAGACAAGTCAATTGTTAAGACGGACCTGTTTTGTTTGATTTTTGGATAGAGTATGTAAATGGACGACACTTTATCATCAATGAGATTAATTTTTACTTCTATAGAATAGCGTAGTCAGAGGTAAGATGATATTAGTGTAGTATGTAGATGATATTAATGTTCCGCAACTTACGGAACGCTGCAGTGACGTAGAGAAGTCGTCAGCCGCGATAGTCTGCATCCTTTTAGCGGCGGACTGCTGAGCGCTCTTGACCCTGCGCAGGGCGGAGTTCTGGAGGTAGAACGGCAGCTGCACCATGTTGCGGAGGTAGTCCCACCCGCCGATGTTGCTCTCGGAGAGCGCGCGACGGCTGTTTATTTCTACTGCCTGTATTTGTTATGATCGTATTTTCATAAGGTACATGTTACATAATATAAGACGTTGCAAATCTCACTTTTTGTGTTTATAAGATAGGATTAACAAATTTACATAGATAAGTATTGTGTATTCTATTTTACTTGTTGGCTGGCATTACTTGTTACTTTATTGAATGGACGATTCAATTAACACATAAAAAATCGGAAATAACAATTTTTTTTATTCACTAGAAGACCTCTCTAAAAAGATTTCTCATAAGAGAAATTATTGTACGACACTGTACCTACCTATAAGCCAAGACCTGACTGAATGCACATTAAAAACAACTTTTATCCTAAAAAGTTTCTTATAACACCAAAACATTCTAAGTTATCCTTCCAAGAACAGTTTTCAAATCAGCCGAGTGTGCTGACCGAGTTTAGTTTAACGATACGTATTTACATAGCATGCAATACAACGCCAATTTATAGGACAAAAAGAAAATAAATTTCGCAACTGAGGCAGGACAAAAGCATGCAAGCACACGTCATCGATATACGGTATATGTATGTACAAGGCTATTCGCAAACTAATCGAGACACGGACACTCCAACTCGGAACTAACCTCCATCCAAGCAACCTGCGCATTGGAAACTTGTTAGAACGAAACGTAGTAAAGTTAACTAGTTAAAGAGAGAAAAAGAACAGAAAATCAACAATTTTTTTAACGTTTTTCCGAAATAAGTTTTTTTTTAGTCTGAGAAGAGAATTAATATGTAAATTAAATAAAAAATATATTCACTGTATATTGAGAAAAATTTTTTAAATGTTATTTAATTAACGATTTAGGATGATAATAAGATCGACAAGAAATTTAAGTTTTTGATTATTATTGGAGGTATGTGATTCATATTTTAGTATGTAAATAAGACTGAAGAAAAGATTTAAGGGCTAAAAATCATGGTTTAATAAAAAAAAAAAATATTATCAGACTTGCTTTAGTTATCGTAATACAAATTCAGACTTGTTCTAATAGTAAACAACTTTTGTTGATTAGTACGTTCTGAGTTAGGCTTTCCATATAATCCTATTGGAATATAATATTGTTTGTTACAATAGATAAATAGAAAAGAGATATTATAAGAATTCAAGTATAAATTAAAAAATTGCAAAAGTCAGTGTATTTGTTAAAAAAGTAAAAAAAAAATTGTATGTACTTATAAATAAAAATTATAGCCAGTTGTGAATATACGCTACCTTGCTTATAATATGCGGGTCGATGGCCAGCAGTAGTATGAAAGGGCTCTTGGGGTCCGAACAAAGAGCATGCACGGCGTTTAGGAGAGCTAGCACTTTCTCCTGCTCGCAGCTGTCCAGGGCGTCCACTACCACCACTAAACGGGTCTGCTGGCCGGTGAATGCGTCCAGACATGACACCTGATAAAAGATACATAAAGGATTATATTCAATTTTTAATAACCTTAATTCATAGATATGGTCTAATATTTGTGCAGAATAAAAAGTAGGATCTAAAGGTGACATTGTGTGATTCATACTTGATATTATTTAATAAAAAAAGAACCTTCAATCTTCAGCTACCACTGTAACAAATTTCATCAGACTTATATCGTGAAAGAGTAACAAACACATATACACATACACAGACATTCATTCTAACAAACTTTCGCATTTATAACATTAGTAGGATTATTGTGATCAGGTAGGTAGCGTACCGTGTGCGTGAGCGCCTGCACCTCGGGGCGCAGCGCGAGCACGTGCGCGTGGTGCGGCGCGGCGCGGCGGGCGCGGCGGGCGAGGCGCGCGCGCGGCGGCACGGCCAGCGCGGCCAGCGCGCGCCCCGCCGTGCACGCGTTGGCCAGCGCCAGCGCGCCGCCCACCGCGCACGCCGCCACCATCGCCCACTGCTGCACCTCGCGCCTCCTGCGGCACCGCGCAAGCGTCAGTGTAGCGGTGAGTACTCGAGTGCCGCGGCCAAATTGTATAATCATGCACTTTACAAACGCTCGGCATTTTGTTATATGCCGAGGCAAAATATATAATATGCCGAGATTCGGAATCAGATTTTTTCATTTGGTTATGGGGGTGGGTTAGGTTCGTTGTAAACGGCATAATCATACAATTTGCTTGCGACACATATTATATTGCTCAAAGTGACGACTTCAATTTATGCAACGTGATGGGTACACACACATAACTGCTGTGTCGCCCCATTAGTAGAACCACACATACAAAGTAATTAAAAATTTACAATCTGTATGCTTTATTCCTCATATTTTTGCTGTAATATAATTGTAAAAATAACGAAATTAGAGATACGAAACGTTTAAAACATTATCGTCATAACTGCATAACTGCAAAGTCATTTGTGATAAAGTGATTTCAGTTTTATATGTATGTATTAATTATCTATTTATTTATAACTTAATTATTTTTTAGTCGCGCAGATATTTCCGAAATTATATACTTACGATGCATCTGCATCCGTGTCGGTGAGGTATATCACAAGAATACACAGCCCCAATAAAATGCACGTAAAGCTAATTTCAAACGTTATTATGTGTGGAATGCAGCACGCCCGTCGCCATCTGGAACATTATTATTATTTAGTCAGCAAGGAATAATAGAGCTTTGTGCAAGTGATAGATTAAGACAATCTTTTTAATAGTTTTTAATCCTACTAACATCTCATTCTTATAATATCAAGTCTTTTAATTTCATATATGAATGGATTGTTACTGTTTCATGCAATAACCACTGAACGGATTATGATTGAACTCTATATACCCATTATATAAATTCTGAAAAATAGAATTAAATTTAATTTTTTCAAATGCACAATTTAAACTTTGTCTTTAACACTCAATCTTTACACTAAAATGGTTAAAAATTTATATCATCGAATCGTGCGACTAAGCAACGACAACGCGGATATAGTCGAAGGCGGAAGTTACTAAAAGTACAAAATCTCTATTCTAATAATGTACTGCTGAAGAGTTTGTTTGTTTGAACACGCTAATCTAAGAAACTAAATAATTCGAAAAAAAATTATGTTAAACATTCACTGTCGCACATGTGCACTGTATAGTGTACGAGCCAAGCCAGGACAGAGCTTCTAGTAAAGCTACATATCTCTCACCTCCACCCCGAAGTGGAGGACACGGGTTTGGGGCGGAAGGCGCGCGCGAGCCGCGTGCACACGCGCCCGTACTGGCTCTCCAGCGCCTCCGCCAGGCTCGCTAGCATCTGCACCAGGGTGGCCTCGCTCTCTTGCCCCCCGCCGCTCTTCATGCCTTCCGTGAAGTGGAATCTGGTGGTGCACATACGAAATAAATGTATAAGCAAATCGGTCAGTTTGTATGTGTATATTTCTGTGAAGGCAATAAATAGAAACGATCACCAGCTTTTTGAAACTTATATAGTACTTATATAATACTACGTGTGATGAAATGAAACAGATGTAACTTTTTTATGAACTGATAAAAATATAATCAAACTAAATTATATAAGTGCATATTGAGACAGCTCGTTCTCAAATTGGGGTGTACATGTTCAAAGATAAATAGTTAAAAAAAATTCTGGTAAAGGACAACCAATAACAATTTTACACCAAAAGTGATATTTTACCTAATTGGAGTAGCAGGAAGGGCTCTTGGATCGTTGGGTCCGGGCGGATGGCAGAATACAACTTGTAACACTAGCAATAGCGAGCTGAAGCGCTTTCCCATCGAGGACAGCACGCCGGCAGTCCACCACCACTCGTACCTAAAACACATTGTGAGCTTTTATTTATTTTTACAATACACAGAAATAGTTTTGCGAATATATAGAGCAGTGCGCTGTGTATTCTAAATTTGTAGGTTTCTACACTAAAATTCATAAATTTCCTCTACAATAACGCATCTGTGACAACAATACCGGGACACTCATTCAATGATTTTCTTTCAAGGAGGGCTTAATTGATCCATATCGTCAGCAGAGGCACGCGGCCACGTCGGGCACGGCTCACCTGTGGCCGCAGTACCACAGCACGTAGAGCGCCAGGTACATGGCGGCGAAGAGCGCGAAGCAGAGCGCGAGCGCCACGTAGGGCGGCGCGCCCAGCGCGGCGGCGAGCGCGCCCAGCGCCAGCGCGCCGTGCCACGCGCCCCACCACACCGCCCACGACCACGACCAGCCCGTCTCGCTCCACTGCCGCGCGAAGTTCTTCATCTCCTCTGTGTAACCAATATATCACATGAGATCATGAGATTCCTTTTTTATTTTATTTTTTAGCAGGCAAACGGTCTTCGCCAAGTAGCGAGCGATCATCACCATCCATGGACCTTTACAAGAGTCCCAGTAGAGGTGTTTGTCAGCCTTTTAAGGAAGAGGTAGGCATATCTAGGTAGATATAGAATGTTCTAATTGAAAAGAATTAAAGTACAAACACCGCTTTTAAATTATTAGAACTCGATCAAATTTAAATGGAATAAAATGGGAGGCATCAAATTTCATATAAAACCAGTAGCCAGTCGAAGCTTTATTGTGAGACACGTTAGCAAGATATGGTGTTCTTCTTAAAAATATTTTTGCTGTACAAATAAACATGTCATTTAAGTACAACAGATTATGTTGTAAAACATGCTTTGAATTCCACAGTCCAAAAAATTTGCTCTTTCTTATATTGAAAAGATGCGCACAAAACAACTCACCTTTTAGTTTATTGAGCAAAAACGACTTCCCGGATCCCCATCGCGCATACAATCCCACTGTAATGGGCACAGACAGACTGGGCTCGGACAACATGTCCGCCAACGCCGCACTATACAACTCATATCCCAACATGTTCTCGTTGTCTTCATTCGTGTTCAGTTTGCGTGCCCCAAATATCTGCCCTAGTATTGTCTTGTTGTAACTCATGTCTATATTATACGGTGTTTCGTTCTGTTTGTTTGGCTTATATAATAATTGACTATTCTTTGGGTTCCTTAACAGTATCTCAACTATGTGCTGTAATAAGAAATAGAATTATGTTAGTGTAGTTCTTTATTATATTGCGTTGACTATAAATAGAACGAATATTACTTTATTATGAATTAGCCACTCGGCTTTGCTGGGTGAAAAACTCTTTTGTTACTTAGAAATGACGTAGCCACCCTATGTGAGACATAATCGAGTAATTTTGGCGTTTGCCCAATACAAATAAACAAAATATAATTTTTCTCCCTCTTTATAATAATACATTGTGTGTGTTTCGATTTACCGAGGTTTTAACACGTCTGAAGTCAGACTTATGCGTAATAGTCCTTATGTGTCCTATGTCTATACCTGTTATTGAAATTATTATCGACGTAATTAAACCTTTTCTCAGATAAATGTTTATTTATTTTTTAGCGTATAAAAAATGCTTTTAACCTTAGAGCGCGCCCGCATGGCTACGTGCAAGGCGGTGTCCCCACGGTTGTCGGCGACGTTGACTCGCGCTTTGCGCTCCAGCAGGAGAGCCACCATCTCCGCGTTGCGCGACCGCACCGCGCGGAGCAGCGGCGTGTCGCCGGTCTGTAATGAGCAACATTGAAGTAATTGTATCAATAACTCAAATCATCATCATCATCATCAGCCTATATATATTCCTCCTGCTGGAAAAATGCCTCCTATGAGGGCCATAATCCACCACGCTGACCAAGTGCGGGTTGCCTGACATATCACGATATTTTCTTTCAAGATCTTAAATAAACTTCACAATTACCTATACACGATAACATCGGTAATTTTCTGCGATCGGAAGATATGAATTGAATATTTATGAACATTTGAGGTTATAATAGACTGATTATAAAAAAAAAATGGTGATTAGCCCCTTTAATCTAATTATATCCTGGCACCACAAAGTCAAAATCACTTTCTTGTAATTTTTTCAGTTATAACTCCATGACTTAAAATAACCTCTACATATAAATTATATCAATAGCATAAAAACTTGACGTTACGTACTATAGTACAATGTTCTAGATCCGGATTTGATGCTAAGAGTAATTTCAATATGGCCACATGGCCCTTTTCCACTGCGGTGTACACTGGGGTTTTCTTCTCCTTCCCTGGCAGGTCTACATCTACGTGTTTTTTTAACAGAGCCTCCACAATGTTCTTGTATCCGCCCTTCACAGCCTGTATAAGTGGTGTGTCCTTTGAGTGATCCTGAAAGTAAACCCAATGTTATTTTGTTGCATTTCTAAAATGGAAAGGTCAATACAATGTTCTGAAATAAAAGCAAAAAGTGTACTACTTGAAAATGTCGTCACTTTGTAACCTCATGTCTATTTGTAAAAAATAAATAAAACATTGAACGGACAGAAAACCAACGATGTACGTTAAATAAATACAAGCAAGTGATAGTAATTTAGATTACCTGGACATTAATATAAGCACCGGAATTAATAAGCGCTAATGCGATATCATAGAACCCCTCCTTGCAAGCTATAGCCAGAGCGGTGCAGCCATCTTTGTCTAAAGCGTTCACATTCGGCTTGTGTTCCAGAAGCATTTGGACGATTTCGAAGTGGTTGCCTGTAAGAAAATATTAAATTATTATATTATTAATTTGAACCTTTAATATGATCTTTAGGCCAAGTGTAAGAAAATTGTATATTAATGCATGGTACATGTGACGTTGTAATTATAGTATACTACCACCTAGCCTCGACTTCACTAGGCAAACCGGACTGACCCGGGAAACGAATAGCCTATGTTACTCGGTTCAGTTCTAGTTTTCTAACGAAGGTGAAAGAATTTTCAAAATCAGTTTAGAATTTGCTCTTCAATCACACAAATGTTACCTCATTATAATATTTGTATATTTGCTTCAAGGAACGGTTTGGGTTGGCGTTATTGATAATTTATGTTATTCATTGGTGTACATATAATTGGGAAGGAAGGATAAATTAAATTTAATGATTAGTGAAGTGTTTTTTCGTATACAGAAAACCTACTTGTAAATTGAAACGTGTTGATCAATTCTGCATTTTTATTGGTTTCAAAAACATCGTCAATGAAAGCAACATCCAGCAGAGTATCTTATAGTTATTTTTTATCGTTCCAATATTGGTTTTAATTGACACGTGTTGATCGAAGTGTACGTATCGAATAATGGTTTGATCGTAAACGTCCACATGAGTTTAATGTTGATCGTAAACGGAAACGCCACTTCCAATTCAACGTTATACACTATTCAGACTTGCAAATAGCATAAACCGCTGGCAAATGTCACACGGTATATAATTATTATAAAATACTAGCTGCGCCCCGCGGTTTCACCCGCGTAAGTCCGTATCCCGTAGGAATATCGGGATAAAAAATAGATGTTGGCCGATTCTCAGACCTACCCAATATGCTTACCAAATTTCAGAGGAATCGGTCAAGCCGTTTCGGAGGAGTATGGCAACGAAAACTGTGACACGAGAATTTTATATATATAGATGTCTATTTAATCTAGGTTATGACTCCATTTTGTGCCAAGACATCAATCATCTCTAATGATTTGTATGTTTTGGCATAACAAATGTTTCAAACAAAAATTTGTCTTAATAATGTATATTTAACACTAATGCACGCTAATGATATAATTATTGTTACACCTATTTATAGCGTGGAAAGGTCGCGTATGTTTAAGGATATAGCAACAATCTCACCATCGTATTGATTGTTAGAACAAACAACCTAATCCCCATGTCATTATTATCGTTAATTAAAATGTGTTTGTATATTATAAAACACTTTAATGCAACATTTGCAACAGTGATAGTAAAACTATATTAAATTGAATAAAGTAAGAAAGTTTACTAGGTGACAAATGACAATACAATCAAAAGACAATGGCGCATAATTCAGCTGTACTGAGATATAAATCCTTGCTTTTTTCAAGGAAATTGTAACTAATATAATATTATCTTCTTCATATTATTAATATCAAAGATAATTTGCGTCTTCAGAATTATTTTCTTGAAAATATCGATAAATAAAACCTTGAAAGTCTTGTATTATTTCTTGGAACGCAACTCATTCATTTAGCACATCTAGAAAGAAAACATTATATCAGAATACGTAATCAAACACAGTTATAAAATTTAAACGCTTTGTAGCGTGAGTAATTTATTTGACAACAAACGTTTTGGCCCTTACTCCTTATTTATCCTTTACTTTTTAAATCGATCTACAATGCATAGTCTGTATTGAGCGTAGCTTAAAATAACATTTTGATTTCAAATGTAATGAAACCATTTGTAATACACGTCAATAATTATCACTATTCCACAGATTGATAAAACTTTTTATAGATTATGATAATGCGCAGTATAGACCTGCAGAAGGGAGCTAGAAATCTCCGACTTAATAACGTAATAGAACCGCGTTTAAAATCCTTTAGTCTTATTCCTTATAAAGCTGACATCAAATTGGCTATAGATGTACAAATTTGTCGTGCTAAATGTAATGTCACTACGCCACGAAGCAGTAGTTCACCGCATGTGGTTCTACCCCGTTGCAATTGTGACCGAGATGCACGTCGTGGAGATATGTACCTTCTTATACATAAATCACCCTTGATGCATGCCTTTTAATATCCTTATTACGAATACACCGCTTTGCTTAAATGAAATCGCTTCAAAGCAAAAAGACCGCCAATTTGTACAAATAACATTATTTGTATTATGTTATCTATGTATTTTTGTCTGTGCATTGCGTGCGCGTGTCAAAATGCACGTTAGTGTCTTTAATGCGTTTTATTGATTTTATTCACTTTCTTTACTTTCTTTCCATATATCAAATTTCATATTACACAAATAAATACACTATGTACAAAGAGTTTACTTCAGGCATAAACAGTACCTTGTGCGGCCTGCAGCAGCGGCGTCCAGCAGTACATGCCGGCGGTGTTGGGGTCGGCGCCGGCGCGCAGCAGCGCGGAGCACGCGGCCGCGTCGCCCGCGCGCGCCGCCCACGTGAGCGCGGACGTGCCGTACTTGTCGCACGAGTTGGGCCGCGCGCCGCCCGCCAGCAGCCGCTGCACCACGCCGCTGTGGTGCCGCCCCGCCGCCCATACTAGCGAACTGGAATTGTCGCTCCGTGTCTATATTGTATGCTTACGCGCGTATACCTATGCTACATTATGGCAGTGCATTCGCACTTGCATATGATGATTGTCACTTCTTACTGACAAATGTTTATTTTAGGTTAAATAGAATGGATTAATTTAAATGAATTTAACACCATAATTCATAAGTCATTTAAAGATATACTTATTTAAATTTCATTGCTATTCACATCATGTACATTTGGCAAATAGTTTATTTAAATTTGTTAGTAAGATGGCATTTTGAATCATTATAAATCCTTAAGATTTCCATTTTATCATCATTTTTTTACCGCCTTAGGATAAATCTTGGAGGCCCGTTTCCTTTTCCTCACCCGTCCTAGTCCATTCCTTCTTTCCAGTCGTTAATCCTTTCCTTTTCCCTTACCCCATAAAAGCGGGCAGCGCATTCACAGAGGTACTACCTTTGCGAATGTTTATGGGCGGTGGTGATCGCTTACCATCAGGCGAACCATCAGCTCAGCTGCCCGCTATGACATAAAAAAAAAAAATAAATAAATCACTTTTTTGTTTCTCGACTTTTATAGCCTTTTTTGAAGATACACATAAAAAACATTGCTTATATTTCTTAGGATAAGGACAATTGGTGGAATCGGAAGATGACCGCTAACCAATGATTGCTACAAGCCACACCCACAACATCCAATATCGAATTTGATTGGTTGCCAACATTGTCAAAGATTTGGAAATAAGATAGAATTCAGGTATTATTTTAATTACTAATAATGATATATGAAAACAGTAATTCACTAACCAACAGTGGTTAAGCAACCATAACATAAACTATATTCACATGAGCTTCTTATCGTGCAGAAGAATAATTTTGCTTAGAATGCAAGCTGTCGAGAACAACAAGCCGAAGAAGAACAGTGTTATCATCAAGAGACAATCTGATGACAATAATAACTACGCGCTGAGTGTTGGCACAGTGCCAGTATTGTTTGGTATGAATGAGACTGTTAGGATGATTGAAAAGCTTTATCAATACCTAGTAAATCTAAGTATTGCTGTTGACATTAAAAAAATAATGTCAGAAACTGCGTTTTACTTTATTAATGGGATCTGATTTAAACGATATAAGAAATATGTGTTTTAAAATTCCTGGTGCCTACAAAATTTATTGAATATATAGTGCAATTGTCTCAAACATATATGTGATATCAAATGTTTAAATTGATTATCGGGAAAATTAAAGTCAATGTTTTGGCGATTAAATATTGATTATAATCTACATTACTTAAACAAATTGGATGTAAATATCATATAAACATACCTTTGCAAGAGGATTATTCTGTATTCTCAACTTGTTATTATTCTACTCTTAATAGCTTCCCATAATCGTGCTAAATATTATTTTTTAATTTTTTTGTCGCCATAATGTTATTCTATATGACCTTCATCTAAGACAAGACATTCGTAGTCTTGTCCTAATGATCCTAATTTAAATAATTCAGGTTGGGTAATTTTGAAATAGACAGGAAACATGGTGTTAGGTAAATTTTATACGAATCTGATAGTTATTTATAGCAGAACTGATGTTCTTTCTTACACCTATGGGGATTACAATAGTCGAAATGACATACGCACACATTAAATACAATCAACGAATCAACGATCGCTCCGTCGTTCTGTCGTTACACAAGGCCGCGTGCACACACACACATGCGTACATGTTCAGAAATAAAAAAAACACGATTTACTATAAATCTTTTAGTAATAAAGCATTAAAGCATTATGTTGTTTGAAAAATATGTTGAAAAAAATAATAGAATGATTTCCCCATATTTCTTCGTTTTTTAATCGTTTAAAGAAAGGTTTAAACGAAACTTTGTGATTTTATTTATATCATATCAAATTTGTGGCATTTGTTTTCAACAAACTGCATCTAAAGGATGACGTGAAGCATATCATACATATTTCTGATTTTTTTCTTATGAAGTGGATCATACTTAAAGGCCTTACAAAACACGCTTTAGGGTAATTTAAGTATATTTTCCGAGAAACTCACTTGATATTATAGTTCCCATGTGCATGCACTTCAGCACCTTTCTCCAACAGCAAACCAACTATTTCTTCATGACCCTTGTATGCAGCCCACATAAGAGGTGTCCAGTTTCCCTATTAAATTAAATACATTAAATATAAAATGTTTTTGCTTATATATGCTAAAATGTATCTTTATTTATGAACTTTAAAATGTAAAAGCCTATCTCGAATTACATCCTTGAAGATAAAAAATATATTACAATGAAAAAGTCGTCATTGAAGTTTTTTATTCTTTTCAATATCAATATTGTGTTACAATTAGGACTATTTCTACCTACTATACCTTTCGTGGGTTATGAATGATAAACAAAAAGGTGTACAAATGTATATTCTTCTAAATTAATTAATGATCGGTAATTAAGATTTTAACAACAATTACGATGCAGCTAAAAATAAGCCATTGTCCTATAAATAGCTTGTTTATGAAAAGAGTTTGCAACGTTTGTGCTTGTGTACCTATATTTTAACAGATTTAAGAATGTGTGAATGTCACTGATCTTTTGGCAGGGTTCCACCTTAATTATAAATACAGAAATTCGAGTGCACGGTCCACAGAACAATTTGGTCATTGCTCTGTTATAATTATTTAGGTCAGTTAAATGGTACCGGTGCATGTTGCGTGAGGACCCTTTTATAAATGTTTTATAGCTATGAGCAATTTGAATAAAATATATATTTTTTAAATTATTATGTAAAAAAGTCTCCTATCACGTATCATAATAGATAATAACTTACACAATCCCTCGAATCCACCACAGCGCCAGCATCCAAAAGTTCCCTTATAACAGATAAATGGCCAGCGCGTGCGGCGAAGGCGAGCGGTGTCCAGCCGTCCGTGTCCGCCGCGCACGCGTCCGCACCCGCGCCGATGAGCAAGCGCACCGCCTCGATGCGCCCCTTCTCGCTCGCGCACATGAGCGCTGTTGTGCCGTTCTGAACAATGTCGATAATTAAAATTATAATCGAAATATCCCCCATATCTTGATCGAAGGATTAGTTTGAAAAGATTATACAGTGTTTATTTTTATTAGTCACCAACTATAAATATTTAAGACTGTTATAATGTATAAAGCATATATATAATGTATGCAACGTAGCTATGCATAAACAACTAAAGTAATAATGGTTTAAGAATAGACATGTATTAAAATAACAATAGTGGATCTATTCCTTACTATATGTGCCTGCTATTTCGAAGTTCATTAATTATAATTAGAATAAGGACCATACCAACCTCATCTCTGTCGTCGACATTAATGTTTTTGTTGGCCGAGAGGAAGTTCTGCAGTTCGTTGCCATCGTTATTGATCAGCTGGGAGAGCGTTTTGAAGCACGCAAGTGACACCATCGACTCGCTGCGATGGAGGCTCTGTTGGTACGGAAGCATATTAGAGATGCAGATAGAATCGTGACTACAGTACATTGGATTCACGACGCTAAATTATATTCAATGCCACTTGCTATCCTGATATATTCCTTAATAATAATTTTTTGACTCAGCTATCGAGGAAAACCATTTTACTCATTATGTTGTTTTGAACTACATATTTGCCAAATCATTAGTTAATTAATCAGCGAAATTTCTTTATGCGTATATTTGATTTTTATTTTTCTGAAAAAACAATACCATTACGTCTATTTTGATAGTATAATAAATAATATTTAAACGACTTTTTTTTGTCTGGTAAAATTCATATCACGTATATATGTCATAATAAAACAAAGTAAAAACGAGATAAGAAACTAATAATAACAAAACATAAAACGTAATTAACACATAGAAAATTAGTAAATTTATTAGATCGCAGTATAGTAT
>NC_052121.1:3669804-3729352 GCF_012273895.1 Zerene cesonia | reverse complement strand
ATTTATTTATATTTGATCTTTGACAAGACCGTGCAATATTGCGTTTAGATGTACGTACCAACTTAAAAATACCTAAGCACATTTATTGTCATCATACATTGTCATCAGTGTGCCGAATTAATTTCTAACGTTCCGTCGTTCACTGTGTCTTTTGTTATTTTATTCTTTCATTAGATTTTAAATGTAACAAAACAACTTTTGCTTCTTAAACAGGCGAGTCATTCATCCTTTGGAAGTCCAACCAATTAATACTAACAAAAGAATAATCATCAATGTCGCGAGCAAATTAAAAGACCATCGGATGGCGTTTTTTGTTAACTGTTTGCAAAAACACATTATCCTGCTAGAGCTCCGTCCCCGGTTAATTTTGTTTTACAGTAACAGAAATAAGTCATTGAACTCAGTAAACGTTAAAGGGGTTTCAAAGTAGGGCACAAGTCATACGCACGAAAAATCATAAAATAATAAATTGGTAACATCATTTTTAAATATGAACAAATACGATAACATATACAAGTATATTATAAAGCGTACCTTCTTCAAAATTTTAAATACAAAAATATAAAATATCCAAGTGTACTGTGGATATCTCTAGTTATATATATGTATAATCTAACCTGGCTGTACGTCCTGATAAACGATGCGGCACGAAACATTTTCGTTGTTGTTAATGCATTGAATTTAATATTCACGCATTATTTTCTACACTGTACAATTTCGTCCGAACTATCCAGTGGAGAAACCTAGATTAAAATAGTGTTGGTCATAGAGCTTCTCATGTTGTTTTAATTTATAAGATCCTTAGTTTGCTTTTGTTAAATTTGCTCAGTATCATGGAAAATACACTCACTGAACCAATAGCCATAATTTACACGGGGTCTATAAAGCATGGGTTGATAATATGGTTTACTGTTTAACCGGTAACTGATTACGATAAGTATCTGGTCGGGTTGTTACATATTTGCATTTAGCATGCGCTATCATCCCTGAGGATGTTAAAATGCAATTTATATGTTATTAATATTTGATAATTACATCTTTCAAATTCTAAATTCGAAGAAGATCGATCTTGAACCGTTTGCGACTCATGATTTTCCCCGTGTGCAATACAAATAAACGTAGAATATAAATAGCTCTAGTATTACCAGATTATTAAGTAATAATAAAGTAATAATAATCGGGCAACACTGGAGCTATTTTAATTATAGAATAGTGTGTTTTTGTATTCATATTAAGTAGTTAAGGTGTGTAAGAACTGACTTGAATAAAGATTCAATATCAAACACTTAGCTGATATTGCAGGGAAATTAAAATGTACTTATAGCATAATTTTTATAAGTACATTATAATTACACACAATAACAAATAGGGAAGTAGTAATATCAACGTATTCTATATTTAATAATATCATCGGACATTATATATCGTATCTTCAGTTTAAACATTGATATAAAAAGAGAAGCTGGAAGCTTTTGTTCGAAGAAGGCTTTTGTCTCAATCGCACAATGGATAGGTTATAAATTTCCTCTTTTAGTATTAATTTCAATAAAAAATAAAACATAAACATATCTCATACAATATAACACCAGACGCTTTGTTTAAAGAGTAATATAAAATCACAACATTGTAAAACAGATAGTCTGTTAACTTAAGAATTATAAAGTGAATATAGCATTGTAGATTCTTTGTTCCTTCTTGTGTATTCGTTTTTTTTTAATATTAAACCATTTATGCAAAACTTGAGAAGTTTAATATTATTAATTAAACATAATCGTACCTCATTATACATGGATTCCCTGATTGTATCCCTTACGAACTTATAGTAGGGGAGAACGCTCCCATAGCTTCTTGGAACTTTGATAGGCAACACGAGAGGACGCCGCTCTGGAGAATCGGAAGACGAAGAGGGCCTGGCATTATCAAACCATGAACGCATTTCAAGCACTCACTACACACTCGTCCGCATACTCTACTAAATAGATAACAATCAACGGAGATAACACGACAGTTATTCGCACACGAGGGTAGTAAACTAATAACAATATATCACATGAATAAGAGGAACATAGTCAAGTGTCACCGATGAATTAAGTCCTGCGACCCTCGCTGCACTACACGACGTATTGATAAGAATTGATTGAAGTAATAGTATTTAATACACAAGAACTCCTTATCGCTGCCTACCTATCGTTATTCGTCTGTTTGCTATATCCTATTCGGGGTACGGTATTTACATTTAAACTAAACAAACACAATTCATAATTTAAAAATTTTCGTATTATTTAAATGGCATCTAACTTATAATCGCATCATCTACGTTATTATTCTTTCAATTAATTAAATTTAAAATGTAGGCTATCTATCAGTATCAACATTTGACGATTAAAATCACTTCTAAAAACTATCTATCAAATACCCTCACATGTATAAATAATTAAAATAAAACGACAATAATATTTTTAAAACTGTTATACTAACGCCATCTACCATTATTACTGGAAATAAACGCGTCAAACACGGCGCACGCGCACATCACTCTAAATTATGGAATTTGTTATGAGTAATGACTTAACCTCGTGTCATAATACTTACGCCCACAACTAGATGGCGGTACGCTCAGTAATTGTAGATTGTTTTGGATGTTATCGATACATGAGGAGGTAAAATCGCATATATTACATTACTAGTACATAATTGTTTTACTAAGATTGATTATGGAACATTTCATACAATAAACTAGATTTATTACAGTAAATGAAAAACTTGAATTTATCATCGCAGCCTATACAACTTTATGGAGATAAATAATGCATCATTCATTACGACGTGAATAGTGATTTGTTTATGAATACAAATCGGAAAACCTATCCTATAGTTTATTGTGTTATTTCTATTTGCAGTAACCGTTCAGTACTTTAATCGATTCGCGTCCTTCGACGTTAAAATTGTAATTTATATCCCCTCGGTAATATAACAATCGCCGTAGCATCAAATTGATTATCAATTCTGACAATTAATAACAATAAACAATTGAAAACAAGTCACACTTGAACTACTTGTGGCTGTATAATATGATAACAGTAATGAGTTGTATTTGTAATATTATGCAGAATTTTCAAATATATTAAATGGTATCGGCGAACGCTTTCGGAAGGGAAATCTCTAAGAATGAAGTGAAAAATCGATTTTATCGAATTTACATGGTTAACTATCAATTAATTTTAAAATAAATTTGCTTTGACATTGAACACTGTGTGACACATTATATAGTTAACATTATTTCGGAATGTTGTCTGCAACCACTGAACAAGTAAAGATAGATATACCTACTATATCTATTTACACAACTCAATAAATAAGTCTTGCGTAGCTTTTTAATATAAACTTGTTGCCTGTCCAAGATCTATCCGGGTTCATTTTAAAAATTTTATCAGTTTTTATCATTATCCACAGTGACGAGACAAATAAAAGAAAGCAAAAATTATTAATATCTAGGATAAAACGATTTTCTTTTAAAACGAAGAAATAGCTTACAATGCGTCGCTGCCACAGACAATATCCAATCACAAGTCTTTCTGAGACGTTGAAGAAAAGCCATGAAACGTTTTGAAAATTACTTGATTTACCATAATACAACCGACAGGCCTTTATTAATTAGAACATATATAAATTTAAACAAAAAAGTCGATTCTGCCACTCGCCGGCAGTTCTTCGGTAAGTTCGCTTCTTTGACACGATCATGTTCTGATTGAGTCTATCTAAGTCATGGGTTTTCTTTATTGCCAAAACGCTTCGTAATCGAATAGTCTATCAACCACGACACGAATTCCGCTGTGTGGTCCTTCTATGCTTGTCTCAGCAGGTTATAAGAGTGTGTGGATGTTTTATTATAACCACGACGCGTTGTGAGGAATATTTTCGCTCATGAGGCGCTTCTATCTTCGAGCGTGACAGTGGTTATTTCAATGCTTAATATTTATTACGACGTTATATTTAATGTAAAATCTTAAAGCACATTATAGAAAAATGTAGATTACAACGGTAATAGAATAGAATAAATTTTGCACGATTGAATAGCTTTCCATGTAACAGGCAAATGATAGTAAGGTGAAAATATTGATATCATACGTCTCATGAGCAACAAAATAAATCCCTTTAAAGTTAAATTGTATCGAATCAAATAAATGAGTTCATTCGTAACATCAATTGTAACATTGACGTGATTGTACCTAACACTGATAAGGTTTGATGGACGTCTTCGCTGATATACTTCGCTGGTTATATTACAAAATATAGATGACATTTCATGCAATATTATAAATATACCCTTTTATAACGATTTAAATCTTCGTGAGATAGTTACACCTCTCTCTGTTTATGTAATGGCTTGTACTTTAACATAAATTAAATGTGTCTTGGCAGTATCCCAGAGTGTTAAGACTATATTAAAATAGTTTTCATCGGCAATTAACAAATTTATTAATCAGCTGAACATCTTCTCTTCGCAATGTATAATGTATATACTTATTTATCTGTTCATTTATTCGCCGATGTGCTTTAAACCAAATATTAAATGTTTATTCATGCTGAAAATATGTATAATGTTTATTTGAATAAAAAAGGTTTCAATGGGGGAACCATTTAGATATAGAAAAAGAAGTATTTGAAAATCCAACAAGGCAACAAAGCGAAGTTTACTTAGTTCTTAAATTTTAGGCCAAATCCAAATATCAATTTGATAACATAGCGATGTTTTCTGAAACGAAATAAACTTGATTTCATATAATTTAACAAGGTGCCAAACAACTCGCTTATGGTAGTGGCTGTTTCCTATTTAAATAATTTACAATAACTATACATGGCTGAGGCCTTGGGTTCAAACAATTAATCAAAAGACGCTTGTGGGACAAACAAACAATAAAATATTGATGGGGAACGTGTGACCTGTGTGGTAGTCTACATTTGCATGTTATATAGTTTAGTAATTAATTGTACAACGATAAGCGATAATAGCACAACTAGACGTTACTGTGAGTGAATAAATCGAACGTGGAGAATTTCCGACACATTCAAGGTGACTAAAAATTTGGTTCAGGGTGTGGGACAACGAGGTCACACAAATAGTTCTATAGGATTTTGCGACGTATAGGTTCATCGCTTTGTCCTTGTAACAACAGTGAGTATATTGACCAGGAAACTCAATCTGATAGCCAGACGTGATAATATCTAAGTAAAACTTTTGCAACAGAAAAGTTACAAAATAAACTTTTTATTAAGAAAACATCACGTATCAACTCGATGACTATCATGTTTGCTTAAGATTTTTACTGTTGTAAAATGTCAAGTAGATAAGAAAACAACGAATACATTATATGTATGTATTTAACACGTACCTTTACCTTTACATACGTACAAGGCATTCTAATTAAGAGCTGATGGCTAAGTGGAATCAGATAACTGAAATGGGCACCGATGAGATTAAGAAATGTCAAATCAGAGAAAGACGTTATATTACGTACATGTGCGAATTAGCCACAATTCGTCCATGATTGCTTAGAAGCCTAAGTGTAGATTTATAATTTCGTTTCTCATTAAATCGTTCATCATTACGTTAATCGCGCTGCACCGAAATCTTAGCATAGACGTATGTGATTTAATGCGGTAACAATAGCACGTAACTTCTAATAAAGAGCAGCGACGACGTAATATATTATTCTGCAGAACAATATGAAACTCACATTTTCAATGGTATACTGCTCCGCTTGCTTCTAGCTGACTCTCGTGGAGATATTAGCTTAATTTCTCAGAATGATCATGAACTCAATTGGCGACATTAAATTGAATGCATTCAGTTTGTGTTGTGGGATACTTATCCGCGTATAATTGCTGTCATATGCAAGCTTTACAATATTGTAACATTGTAGGTATCATGAAGGTGAATACTATGAAATTATCAAGTTATTTACTGCAATAGATTATTAGCCAATTCTCACAAATAGAATGTCAAGTACTTGTTTATAGTTCATATAGAGCGACAAAAACTATTGTTACAAACATAAAATTATCTTTTAGAGGGTGAATATCAGATTTCGTGTTAAAGATTTTCTGTCATTCCATGTTAATTGCGTTTTGTGGTTCTAAAAAGTAGTATTGCCCATAATAAAAATAACAAATTTTCGAATTAAAGATGGGTATTTATACAAAATATCAAAGGTCAAAATATAAGCTCATTGGTGCGTCATGCACGGTGTTCTGTTTTTGTAACGCCAAATTTGATTATATTATTTTACTAAATACTCCTATGGGTTTATATATTAACAATTTTTTATTTCAGCGTTATTCTTTCAAAATCATCAAAATGAAGTTGATTAGTGATTCAAATATCAATTGAAATCATTTTCGAAACACTTCAGAGCTTGAAAATTAATATAAAACAATGTTTATCGCAAAAGTAATGCTTGAATCAAGATAAGCTTTCAAAACTTTATCTTTTAGATAATAATTCATTATTTGATTATTAGTACTCGAACGTAATGTTTTAAGGACCCATCTAAACTTTATTTAAAAAGAATTTAGTGGGTCTTTATTTCTAAGTTCGTTACTTCGGTTTGACGCTTAAGTTTACTCATTATAAATATATTCCTGACTTATATGTAGGAAATTTATGTTTGTTTTTCTCTAGAACATAAGTGTCAGAACATCGGATTTGATTTGTTATTGAAAAATGTCGACGTGGCGTTGGATTTGATATACACATCTTATTTTTTTTTTCCTATGGCTACCCGAATGAAGCAAAGATCGTCATATCGAGTAAATAATGACTCACGGGCCCGCTAAAAAGAATTAACTTGTTAATTTTTAATCTAATCAGTGTTTTGTTACTTTTACTCCCATTTTTTTTTTCGTAAAAGGCAATGTCAATTGTGATAAAATATACAATAGTTTAAAATTACAAATTGAATCATGTCGTTTACCTCCAAACTATAAATCTAATATAAGTTGTTTTATATATGGCTTTTTTTTAGTTGAATCGAATTACGTAATAAACATTGGACATCAAATGTTGCAACTTTGTTCAATATTTTTCCTTATAATTTTCTTCTTAGTGGACTCTACATTATAACTTTTTATTACATTGCTTTACGTTTACGGCCTTGTTTGCTCCATTCTTGTTCTCATTCGATAATTTTTTTCCCTTATGACCATGGCCGCGATTTACGTTTTATTTGAAATTTACCTAATGTGGTGGATAAGTTTTCTCAGTTACAACAGAAACATGTTTATTTTTAAAATACGTTCAAAATTATATTCTATATATATTTATAGGTGGTGTAAATTAAAATCAAGAAGAAAAATAAAATAAGTGAAGACGACGAATGTATACGTTAATGTAAAATAATAAAAATGCGAAATTAAATAAGATATCAGAGCAATAGTTTAAACGTTTGAAATATTTTGAACGTGTCCAATTTGTGGATTTAAAATACAAATTTTCACCAATTAATTGCCACAATAACGTCGCAAATTACTTACTCTAACTAATCACGACACTGACTCTATCGAATATTGTGAATTTATAGAAAAATTCTACATATATAAAAATGTTATGTTTATAATATTATGTTACTCAATATGTGGAAGTTATTTGAAGTCCTAGTATCATATAATGAAAAGCGATATTTTACAGAGAGATAATTAGAAACATTGACTCAAGTTCACTATAGTTAAACAACAATCATGCGTTTTAAAAATTTTAGCAGAGCTTAAAATGAAATTGCCTTAACCTCTATACCTCGTGTGCTCTTTGAGGTTCACCACTCCATTTATCTCTCCAATGAATAAGATGATGAAGGTGGTTCATGTAATTATGTTGGCGGGTGGTGTCGCGCTTCTTTCGAAAATCGGTGGGAGAAGGTGGTGCAGTGAGAGACTCGCGTCTTGCACCAGCTCCAGCCACCACCGAGGGCAAGTGCGAGCCCAACAACCTTTCGGTTTCGGGTTCATCGGAGGACGATATGCTGTCAGTGAGCAGACGTGCTGACCTCGAGCCGCTCTTTTTCAAACTGCATTGAGGGTCTCCTTTCTTCATTTCTGTTGCACTAATAGAACTTAACACCGAGAACAATAGCGTAACGTTGTATGGTGCGGAACGAGAGTGGCGCGAATAATGATAGCATTCCGCAATGTTTGATAGCGTTGAGTGACGGGCGTGTGGCGCGGGCGACGCCGCTCGCAGACTGCGGCGCGGTGACGAATTGACGAGTGCACGTGGATGACGAGCTGTCGACGTCAAAAAACGCCTGTCGCTTTGCCGACTGCAAGCAGGATATCCCAAATATGGCAAATATTTGCTTTGAACTTGACTCTACACTGATTGCAGCCTTGTAGTTTTTGGTACAGCTAGAAATTGCCTTCATGTACACATTTGCCCTATATAGTCACAGGTGACATCATAGTTTAAAATTAAATGCTAAGTTTAAAAACTGTTGTATTTATAAATTTATTACCTGCTTTTTCTTTCTCAATGTTCAAATTTAAAAGTTGACATTTTAACTACTTAAGACGACTAAAACCTTATCACATGGTATTTTTCAACTACAACAAAAATAATAAAGGAGCATGAAGGTAATGACTTATGTGTTTGTAAAGATAATTTCAAAGAGAGATTATAAAATTTAAGGCAGAGATAATGGTTTCATTTACATTTTTGGCTCTACATTTTTGACTGAAAATCTAATACTGTCCATTGTTGAAATTGAAGTAATAAAAGTTACAATAACTGCAATTACATATTATCTTATTAATTGTATTACACTGTTTTTATTTTATTATACTTGGAAACAATTCATTCAAAAGTTGATTTTGTAGTGAGTATAAAAAATAAAATAGTATTGGATAGAATGTTATGGTAAAATGCAATATTATGCATTCTTAAATTTAGCATAAGGCGTTTTTGTCCCACAGTAATTTCAATTTGACATAATTAGCTGCCTATGTATTATTTACAATTTATTTATTATCTCTTTACTAACAATATTTTTTTATTAGCTACATATAATATATAAAAATGCACATATATGATGGCCTTATCTCGTATTATTACCGTTGCTCGTTTATATTTTGTTAAAGTTACAGACTTCATTTATTTTAATAATAATTGAAACACATATTTTAATAATCGATACTAACTTACAACTTTAAATCAAGCATATGATCAAACCAGAGTCTTTCAAGTTACACCAGAATACATTCAATGTTTGTTGACCTTTGTAAATAAATCACCACAAAGGATTTTAATATTACATGAAACTTACCTGTTCAAATGTGAATTAATTGATTCCGTAAATTATCATCACTTATACAGGCAATTTCTCGATAGAAGAAATAATTATACACCCGTTTTCACCATTATTTTATATGATAAGAAATAAAAACTGATATATTTTAAACAAAACATTGATACGAAATAATTAATTTCCTTTGAAGCACGCGAACCGAAACACTTTATATGTCAAAGTTGTAAAATTGACACATGACAAAGACACTAGGCAAATTGTCTTCAGACTTCAGAGCAGAATGCTTACTCAGTGGGATCGCCAGTGGCCATTTCAGAAAAAGAGGAAGTCTTTACATTTTAATATTACCGATATTACCCCAAAAAAGGAGAAGCATACTCCCGTTCTCGTTATTGTTAAAACGAAACGTGAAACAGCAAATTTTCATTAATTGGATTAACGTTAATCTTGTAGTAATGCATATAATATTATATAATAAAATTAATTACTAAAATAGAGGACATCCTGACTTTGCATTAGGTAAATAAAATTTAAACTATTCTTATGAAACATGAGAGAAATATAAATACAGGGACATTGACGAAAGATTGACATACGTCACACATGACACTTGACAAGTTCAATTTCATGTTCAATTTTGATAAATATGCCGTTTAATTAAAATTGTTAGTGCTTATTTTTTATGCAGCTTAGAATTTTATTACATATTTCATCGTTTAATGAAAACTTACATAACACCAGTGGCTTGCTATAAAATATGTCCTTACCTCAAAAAAAATACTATCGACAACGTGCGCATTCTAACCCCATTGCCGATCATTGTTTTGAATAGTATGTTAAAGTTTTATCTCTGATTAATTGTTAATATAAGTATTTAAATTGAAATATGGACCGGTATATACATTATACATAATATTTTTTCATAGCCCAGCCAGCCCTGATGACTATGATTGGTCAACCTTATATCCAATTATAAAAACAAACACCTTGAACAAGAACAATTTTGTTGAATTTTTAGATGTTGGATGCGGATATGGAGGTCTATTGGGTATGTTGTTAAATAGTACTTTTAGGTTTCATTTTTTAATCTGTTAAATTTTATTTTTTAGTTTTATAGCATTCAAATACTTTACAAATCAAAAAAATTTAAAGAATAGAAAAAATATGATTACAAGGCAGGATTTGAACCCTCATATCTGGGGTGTCGCTTAGACACATTAAACCGAAAGAGAAAAAGAATTGATGACTGAGGCTGTCTGTTTTTAATAGTTGTATAAAAAGTTTGTTTTTTGTTTCAGTCACACTTTCTCCAATGTTCAAGGAAAGTCTTATTCTAGGTCTTGAAATAAGAGTGAAAGTGTCTGACTATGTAAATGATAGGATTCAAGCTTTGAGGAAGCAAAATGAGAATGAGTATCAAAATATTGCTGTATTACGTACCAATGCAATGAAATATTTGCCAAATTTTTTCAGGAAGGGTCAGGTAATTTTGACTTGCTTGTTGGATTCATAGAATTGTTTACTATGTTAAAATTATTTATCACTTTAATTTGAGTCATTATATTTTATTATCTTTATAATATCTTATTATTCACAAATTTTCAGCTTAAAAAAATGTTCTTCTTATATCCAGATCCTCACTTCAAAAAAGCCAAACACAAATGGAGGATTATAAATAAGTGGCTACTTTCTGAATATGCATATGTTTTAGCAGAACAGGTATTATTATATTGAAATATTAATACTGTATAAAATTTAACATAATATTACTGTGTGTGTTGGTTTTAGGGTATTGTCTACACAATAACTGATGTAAAAGATTTACATGAATGGATGGTCAGTCATTTTGAAGAACATCCATTATTTGAAAGAATATCTGATGATGAACTGGTAAGGCTTAAAATTAAATGTAACAATAGCAATTTTAGTAGCTAGATATTGTTGATGATTTCTACTGGGAGTTTGCACTTGGGATTGTTATTTAAAGGGAAAAGAAACTTGATAAAATCAAGTTGAACTGCATGGAAAGGTTTTGATGTTAGTGGACGACCACAAAGTTATAAAATTATTAGAAGAAGACTCCTGATTATTAACATTTTTTATATTGTAGTGGTATTACTATTTTATATATATTATATCTTTGAACTTTTAATTTCATTAGCAAATAAACTAACATAATAGCTTGGACCCCTCAAGTAGTAAGTTTTAGTGTGTTATGATACTGATAATAGATAATTAAGAATGTGGTTTAAAGCATTAATTTCTCTTTCTAGGAAAGTGATATTATAGTAGAAAAACTCTTTGAGAGCACCGAAGAAGGACAAAAGGTAACAAGAAATAATGGTGAAAAGTTTCTTGCTGTTTTCCGACGAGTTTGTGATAAAATTAATCAAAAAGTTACATGAAATAATACATTGTTATCTATAAAATGGAGAGTTGTATTTATTTTCTTTCAAACATAATCATTTCATGGTTAGCAGTTAATAAATAGTATAACATATTGCTCCTTGTAATTAAATTAATATTGAGTCAATTTATTACATTATCACATTTTTGATTTCATGCCTTAGTAAGCTTTTTTTCAAGCAAGGTAATCCACCGGATCATTTGTCGAGACACATCTAATTGTCTTCTCATATGATTTGCTGCTGCTAATGTCCAATCTCTTTTTTCCAAATTGATTTTTTGGCATGTAATTGAGAATAATATAGCCGCCCACACTTCAGGTTGACTTGGGTATAGATGAAGACCCTTCTTTGCTAATAACATAGCTTTTAATTTATCTCCACTGACATTTTCAGCAACACTTGCTGTAGCCATCATTTTAGCAGTGAGACTATTGTCATGATCTGAATACATTGCTCTTTGAGCACAACAACTTGCAACCTTTGCTTTGTTACTTGGGGATTGAAGGCAGTACTGAGACATACAAAACCACAACAGTGCATCACTTGGATGATCATGAATACTATCACTTATTGACTTAATAGCAAGATCTATATCACTTATATAAATGAGATATGATTTTAGAAAACCTATATCATATCCAAATCTACTATCCATTTCATATTTTTGTAATTCACTTAATGCTAGTTTTGACAAACTTTGATCTGAATGCAAAATTCCTAAAGAGCAAATAGCAAATAAGCTATATGGTGTAGGTTTCTTTTGAGACACTTGAATACTGTGAAACAGTAATGTTTTTGCATCGTCCATTCCCTTAAACATGTACACAATTCCAGCCATCGCCACAAGTAGGTCTGATTTTTCATCATCATCATTGCTTAACCAATGTAATGCTGTATCATAAGCTGAATATGCTTCTTCATAAAGACCTTTCTTAAATAGTGCCAATGCTAATCCACATGTTGAATCTAAACTTGCCTCGGTTACATTTTTATAAGTTATTATAGCATCATCATACCTTTCAAGTCTATTCAAAAGCCTTCCAATATTTAATCTAATAATATTCTTTTTTTCCTCTTCTGCAAACTCTAAACCTTTTTGGTAAGACTCTAGAGCCACATGAAGGAGACCAGACCGTTCTTGCAAAATAGCGAGAATATTTAATGCACAAGCATTATTTGGTTCATGAGTAATAAACCATTCCATTAAATCAATGCCATATGTAACTGCATACAGATCATCAATAACATACTTTAATTCACGGTTGTTCTTATAATCACCATTTTTTAGTATTCTGCAAATCCAGTCTGCATATCCAAGAGCACTCTCAGGGTGGTAACCAAGTCTTGACGCATGCCTATATAGATCCATTGCCTCTTCTTCACGTATAACTTCTGCGATCAAGGCTTGTCCAATCCAACTTTGAGGATATGAAGGTAGGGTTGATTGCCCTCGCCAAAAGCAATAATTTGCTAATTTATAGAGTTTTACTATAACATACAGACTGCCCAAATTGCACCAAATTTTTGCAACAGACCATTTATGAGTTACTAATAATGCTTTAATGAAACAATGCTGGGCAATGTCATACTTTTTCATGAAAACACATATTTTTCCTAGCAGGTTCCAATTACGCCAAGCTGATGGCTTGGAATGAATACAAGCCAAAGCTAGTTTATATGATATCTGCAAATTTGATATATTCCCAGATGCATGATAATAAAGTAGATATGTTAATGCTAGAATATATGAAGAATTTTGTTTATTTATTTTTATTACTTTGGAATAACATGCAAGAGCTTGTGGGAAAATATTTAATTTGTCAACTTTTACCATGTCTCCTTGATCTAAGGATGCAGTCCTCATATAAACATAACAATATTTATCTGGAAGATTTGTTATAAAAATTAGTGCATTAGCTAATAAGTTCCAGAAACATGTAAATCTTTTTTCTTGTGTTAAGGCCTTACAAATAAAATTTATAGCATTTTGAGCAGAATCACGTGCAGCACCAAATAATTTAGCAGATGCTTTCTTTTTCGCAATTTTTATCCAAGTTTCAGCAATTCCTTTTAGTGCTAAGACTGACTTTGCATCCATTTTAAGGACATTTTCAAAAGTTGTTATAGCATCTTCATATTCTGTAAGCAGACAGTGTATAAAACCAATTCTTGTTAAACAATGACTCATATGATTAGAGTTTAATGCTATTACTCTCTTGTAAGCTTTCAAGGCGGATGTAAATGACCCACGAGAATAGTAAGCATCAGCTAGACATTCGAAGGCAATGACATCATTTTTATTGGCTTTAATAACATTTCTAAACTGTAGTATAGCATCTTCCCACTCCCTTTTATTGATATAATGAAGACCTAATCGAAAGTGAATCCATGTTTCATTTTCTTTATTATGATAGGCCTTCAATAATTCAAAATCTAAATCCTTGAGATTTAATTTTAAATAACTTTCACTTAAACTTTTAATTATATCTTTGTCAGTGTTGTTTAGGCTATGTGCCTTTTCATAACATTTTTTGGCCTTTTCCAGATCCTGTTTATATTTATAATAAAAATGCCCTAAATACAAAAATGTATACCCATGTTCAGCATTTAGTTTTGCTGATTTAAGAAGATTTAAAAGGCACTTATCATATTGCTGTAATTCCCAATAGCATTGTCCCAAATAGAAAAGATTAAGTTGATTATCCAAAGAATTTTCCTCCAATATAGCAACTGCATCATTGTATTTCCCAGTTTTCATAAGTGACAATGCTCTTAGTTGAGCAAAGTATTTTGTAGATTGGAGGTTGTCGAGAATTTCTGCTGCTTCTTGGTTTGTTTCAATGTAACATTTAGCCAGAGCTGCTTGTTCACTTTCACTAAATGAATATACAGGAATGTCCTTACTTATAGATATGGCCTGCACCCATTTTTGTTGCTCATATAAAGATGCGAACAGTAATTTTTTAAGTATTAATATACAATCATCATCTTTTACTTTAATCAAAAAATTTGTTGCAAGCTTCTGAGCTATTGACCATTTATTTAGCTTTAGTGTACACCTTATAATAAATATTGCTTCAGTTTTGTCTGCTTCCTGATAATTTACTAAAGGCACACACTGTTTATAAGCTTCTAGATATTGACCCTTGTTATAATAAATCATACTTTTTAAGAGAGCAGGATATTTAGAATTTTCTATTCCTTCAGTTATTAAATTGAAATGTTCATCTATATCGAATCCCATAAATGAGTTTTCTTCAACAAATTTAAAACATAACTGTTTACATAGCCATTCTCGAAGCGACACATTGGTAGAGAAAAAACTTAGATTTATGATATCAGTAACTGCTGATGCGAAATTAGGTTTTTGTAATATTATTTTTGCATATATCATTTGCATGGTTTCCCTATTATTTTCCATACAATCCAAGAAAGATAAAACACTCGAAATATCATTTTCCTTACAAATAATATCACTTTTTAACAGAATTAACAATTGTTCTTCAGCTGTTTCCTTAAGCTTATTTTCTGGCTTAGACTTAATATATGATAAAAGGATTGTAATTGTATCATTGTTTTTAAGAGAGCAGCCCAATTGACCAACCTTTGTTATTATTTCTAATGCTTTTTCTTCTTCAAGAGAAAGTTTCAAAATTTCATTGTATATAGAGATAAGTTTAATTTTCGAAGCATTGTCCTCTTTCCTTTCATAAAAATTAGCTAATCCTTGCCAGGCTAAGGCATGATCAGGTTTGCTTGCGATAGCCTTTTGATAAGCTAAAGGCGCCTGATCTGCATCTTGTAAAGATTTTCCAAGTAAAACGAGAGCTAAATAATTCTGCTTGTCTTTTCTCAATATATTCTTACAACATTCTTGAGCATCTTTGAAGTTCTTTTCGTCTACAAGTTTCCGTGCTTCTTTTAACAGGGATTTAATATCTGCCATCTGAAACATTTTACTTAAATTATATAAAAAAAATTATCACAAATCCGTCAGTTCATTAATATTTTTATTATTAATGTTTCACGTTTTCATTAAAATATCGTAAAGCTTACACTGTCAAGAGGCAAATAATTTAAACATATGCGATCAAATTAAACGTAAAATTATATGCTTATATTTGTACTACAGATAAAAAATAAAACTATGAGGAATACGAAAATTCAAATTCAAAATTATAGGAGATAATAAAATGAAACATATTTTGAAAATTTCCAATTTTTAGCACCTCCGGTGATAGAAGACAGCTGATGTTATTTATAGAACTGTCAAATTGTATTGTTATCTCATACCACAGTTTATAGAGTAACATGGACATATATACTAATATTGTAATGAAGAAAATTTTGTATGTTTGTAACGATTTCACGTAATAAACCAATTTCAAAAATTATTTCACCATTAGACTGCAACTTCATTGAGTGACATAGGCTGTACCACGGGCGTCTGTTTTCTTCTTCTGCCCACCCTTCCAAGTCCATACCTTCTTTCCAGTCGTTAATCCTTTCCTTGTCCCTTTCCCCTCAAAGGCGAGTAGTGCATTTTCAGAGGTAGAGCCTGTGGATGCGTTAATGGGCGATGGTTATCGCTTACTATCAGGCGAATTACCAGCTCAGTTAGCCCCTTATGGCATAAAAAATTTCTCTAGTGCAGTCATGGACAGGCTACGGCTGATGTCCCACAACAAATTAAACTTCTCTTAAGAGCTTAATGCGTGTTGGATCTGTTTGCCTTTCCAAGGACCGGGTATCTTCCTGCTGGTGGCACGCGTGAATTTTAGAGAGATAATAATAATAATATGCTGAGGAATTTTCTTTTTAATGCCACGATGCTACATAGTCGTTTGATTTATTATAACGTTTCATTATTCTAAATGACTTTCTCTCTTAGTGATTATAGTATCTATCTAATTATTGGTTATAATTACAGATTTGTTTTGCCATTGAATAATCAAAAATAATCTATATCCAAATAATTAAAGAAAGTTCTGTATGTGGAAGTCAATCACGCTTCGGCACGAATTGGGCCAGCTTGCACCGGGGAAGTAACTCACCCCCTCCAAGGCTTTTGCCTGCTATTATTTCACTCCGGTTGCAGGCTATTAATTCTTTCCGTATCCTATACCCGTTAAAAACGGGTATAGGATACAGCTTATTTGCAGAGGTCTGAGCTTCTACGAATGTTCATGGGTGGTTGTGATCGTTTACCATTAGGCGAATCACCAACTCAGTTGCCCGCTATGGCATAAAAAAAATATTATTTTTTTTTTTCTGTATAGATTTGAAGCCGATTTTTAACGTAGGTATTTTTTACGGAATCAGGCCTTGTTTTGTGGCACTGACAATATTATTATTTTTTATGTCAAACGGTAGCATGACGGTTGCCGGTATATTTGTTTACATCTAAACGTTTTATCATTGCATTTTGTGTGATTATTATTGTAATTATAAAGCATTTGTAATTTTATGGAGTATGGAATCAAACGAAGTATTGGCTACCTATATAAAAAAACTACGTTAGTTATCGCCGATTTATAAATATTATTAGATAAAACATTTCTGATTATGGCTTATGGCTATAGTTACTTATTTCTTTTTCATACTTACACAGATTTATGAATTACAGGTCACCCTTTAAAAGAAATACGTGAACGCTCACTGCAATTACTAATAGCTAAATTGCAGCTTGGATGGGAATTAAATGATGAATTGGTTTTAAACAGAGAAATTCTTGAAGCATTACTAGATTGGTTTAACGTTCATCAACCTTCAATGCAACAAGAATCTTTAGAATTATTACTGAAAATGATCAAGGTTGATTTTTCATATAGCTTTATCCTAGAATTTTATATTCTATTTACAGACTTTTATTGCATATTTCTGGCTCATTCTTTATGTATGACTTCTAATTTTCTAGACTAGTGGAGGAAGTTATGCTGTAAGAGAGTATGGTGTACAAACCTTAATTGAAAAGCTGCATTCGATAAAATCAAAGTTAAAGGATAATGCTCTTGAAGTTTATTGTGATATTATAGAGACTGTTAAATTTTTACATACAGTAGAATCTCATGAAGATGTTAATGTTCCAAGACTTGATATTCCATCTAGCAGAAGGTATATAATTATTTTCAGAATTTTTATATTGTTTAGTTTTTGAAATAAATAGAACCTGCGAGTATAGTTAAGTATAGGTGGTATCATAATTTATCATATAAATTATACAGAATGACGTCCACTAAAGCTACTTGGGGTAGATGTTTCACATTAAGAGAAAAGGCCTTGTTGGTACTGGGAAAGCCATTCTAAGTGCATACACTATGTAAATATAAGTTAAGGTTTGCTGAATACACACTGAGGGTTTAATAACATTATTATTATAAAATTTTACCTTTAAATAAAAATAAATATTATAATATTATTATAAAATTTTACTTTTTTAAAATTTCTGATTTGCAGTTCTGAAAATGGTGGATACTTTCAAGACTTCTTGCAGAATACTGATAAGCAACTGGCGGAAGACCATAATGATGCATCCAAAAATTCCATGAATGAGTATAAGATGTAAGTTTAATAAAAGAAAAACATTATAAAATTTTTATTTTGTTTATTCAGCTGACTATAAGATGCTTTAATTTGGAGATTAAAATTATGTATTGAAATATAAAGGAAAATAATTTATTTCAGAAAACAATCTAAAGGGTTCAACGTTTTTTTATTTCCATGGGTTGAACTCAGTCCGTCAGATTTTAAAACAATTGTCCTCATTGAGGATTCACTGAAGCTTGTGAAATCTACAAGAAGATGTTGCAGATTTATTAGGGATGTGTTTTTGTGTGACTTCCCTCCAGAAATATTTTTGAACAGACCATCTATTGTGAAGGTGAGAAAAAATCAGATTTTAAAATAATTCCACACAGTTTTACTTTGAAGTTAAACATGTCATCAATTATTTGATATTTGCTTGCCATTAATAGTTTATCAAAGAATTAATGGCAAGCTGCGCACCGCAGTTTCATCCGCGTAAGTCTGTATCCTGTACGAATATCTGGATAAAAAGTACCATACTCAAACTAACTTGTTTGATTGCCTGTAAGTTATTCCAGTTCAGCTAACTAGAACCAAATTTCATTGCAATCGGTTCAGTAGTTTTTGCGTGAAAGAGCAACAAACACACACATATCCTTACAAACTTTCGCATTTATAACTTTTTATCCCGATATTCCAACGGGATTCAGACTTATGCCAGTGAAACCACAAGGCGCAGCTAGTAGGACATAAGAATATACAGTTTTTGCTTCAGTATCAGTTCTATCAAATTTCTAGGAAAATTACAGAATATTACCAATATTTTCAGGCATTATTAAGCATATCTGATAGTCAGTTTGGCAGTTCCCCAGGGGAAGCATTAAATGTGTTACTGTGTATAACAAAAGCATTAAACAAGAGATTAAAACAGCTCTTTTCATCAGATTTAGTTTGCGAATCAATGAAGGTAAATTTTTAATTAATTGTTTTCAGTGTAATACATATATTCATATCCTTGATATGTATGTGCATGTTAAGTTTTTATCAATTTTTTGTTTAAATTAGTTGGAAGCATGTTTATATATGAGTTTGAATATTTTTCTTAATATATATTAGGCAGGCTATAGAGCTTGTGATCCACCTGATGGTAAGCAATCATCACTACACATTAAATTAGTATTTTGTCAAATAATTTACATGTATAAAGCCTCAATGTATTTGCTGAATGTGACCGAGTGATATTCATTTTAATTGATAATATAAATCAATATTTATTAATATTAAAAAAATACATAAAATTTCAGGCGAATCACGATAACAGGGAATCCTATGATGGCGTTAATGCAGAACTTGAACAGATTGTTGGCAAAACAAATACTCCCATAGAAGATACATTAGCAGCATTACGGCAATTACCAGCACCAATATATGCATTGGATACTGCTCATGCTGTTTTGTGTATTATGATGAAGAGCGTCACGCACATAGACTCTGAAAATAAGGAATCATTGGCTATGGTATGTAATTTTTTGTATATTGATCTCTTATTCTACAAATCCTCTATTTGTATCAATCAATCTTGTGTAGATTTACCTTTACTTATAGTATAAATGCTAATTTGTGGTTGTTTGTGTTGTGTGGTTTGTGTTGTATTTTGTTTAATTTCTTTCTTTCGCGTCGCAACTGAGCGATTTTGTATCTGATATAATTGTTCTGTCTGGAAATAGTATTTAATAATAATAGACTAGAGAGTTATATTGGATACTTTTACAATGGTGATAAATATAATATTCCCATGGTAATTTTCTTTATCTACGCGGAATACGAATTATAGTTTGAATTTCTTACAGAAGGATTTGAACACATGTCTGTCTTTGATAGAAGCTTTAGTAGAATTTTTACTAGAATGTGTGGATGAAAACTTTTGGATATCTGATCATAATTCTAAGACACAAAGAGACATAGCCCACAAAAGTTGCATGACGATGAGAATGCTGGGTGATCTATTGCTGAAATATCAGTAAGTACATAAACTCACAATTTTAACGATTGTATAAACCATACTCAAACTCACTTGTTTGATAAATTGATTTATTTTAAAATGTGCGCACTTTTGATAAAAACGTACACATAAGTTACTGCTCATTGATAAGAAAATAATTCACAATGCGTTGTAGAAAGTCGCAATCAAAGAGTCGAAATGCGAAGTTCCTATCGTGGTTCTATTGAAAACGCTCACAATACATAGTGGCAATGAAGAAATGCGACGACGCGTTCTGAGCATTACCAATATTCGTAAATCATAACGCGATAGACAGGCTTTGAAAATTTAAGCTCTTTAAATATAGTACATTAATGATATTTTGGAAATTGCTTATTTTATTCCCTCTTATTTTTTTCCAGAAGCTCATATCAGTTAGATCCAGAGCGCATTCAACATAGACTAGCACAATTTCGATTAATCAATTGTGCTGTAATGCTTTTGAACTGGGCTCGGAAATCTGCGCTACCCCCTACTTCTCTCCTTGCGTCGTTACAAAATGGTCTCTTGGATCCAGGGATTGATATATTTTATCCTGAACTCAACGAAAAAATTGCTGCAGTATTACAGGTTGAATTAATTTAATCCTATATCTTTATAAATATATACAGCTGAGGTGTTTGTTTTAGTATGCAAATTGTTTGAGTTTGACATGATAGTTTTTATTCTGGATATTCCTTGTTGTCTATCGTTTCTGGAAAGCTTGTAACTTATAATATTCAGCTTTGCTGTATGGAAGTTATTTAATAATTTTAATGGTATTCCAGAACGCAAAATCTTCAGTCGATCAAGAATTCAAGAGCAAATATCGAGAATTAAATAAGCTTTTCAATAGTATGGATCATGCAAAAGAATTCATAAAATTGAATAGTACCCGCTACAATAAGGACATATTGAATTGCATTAAAAAGTCACTCCCCATTTTACAAATTCACACAAATGAAAATTTTTTATATGACATTTCAAATATTATTGTCTCAAAAGGAAAGGATTTAAACTTCGATGAAAGTGATTGGGCTGAAGCTAGAAGTATAGCATTATATTTGATGGCTCATACCATAGATTGGGTACGAGTGACGTATTATAAGATTTTAGCCAATATGGTGAAGTCTGTATTAATGAGTGATGAACCAAATGGGTCTAATGAAGAAAAAAAATTGACTTTGTTGAGTGATGTTAGCGTATTGACCGAAATATGCTGTCACGCTTTATCATCTACGAATAGACAGGTATGTTAATTTGGAATTATTCTTTCATTTTATGAAAATCTTAATAAAAATATGTTTTTTTTTAGGTGGAAGAAAGCGCGTCGGAAATTATGCTATATTTGCTAAGGGGCCGACTTGTTCTTAGCGAAAGTTGTTGGTGGCGACTCTTAGCTAGCTTATTGCCCGTACTTCCTCTCTTGCATGTTTATGCGGCGCATGATACACAGCTAGGTAGGTTATGCAATAAATATACAAATAAGAAATCAAAACATTTATGTGTTATTTTTTTACAATGTTTTTTTGTAATGTTGGTTAACATGATTAATGTTGAAGTTATATACAAACCACATACATGACAATATAATCCGTACTGATATTATTAATTCGAAATCAATAATTCTTTAAAGAAAGTTTTTTCGTGACATCATCAATGTCAATGAAATAAAGTTGTTCCTGATGAAATTAACTTTTCTTCATTAAAAAATCCTTGGGGAAAACGTAAATTTTTATATGATCATACAAAATTTTCAGGTAAAGCAATATGCAAATCACTAGAGGTCGATATAGCGGAGTGCATGGGCGTGTCCGCCGCGGAAACGGTGTGGGGTCTTGTGAGACTGTTGTTCGTTAAATGCCCCGCAGTGCAGCTGGATGCTGCGCATTCTTTATGTGATATATTGGGTTAGTATATCATACATTTTTATATATATAAATTCACTAGCTTTTCGCTCGCGGCTTCGACCGCGTAGTCAATGGAAAACCCGCACAGTTCCCGTGCGATTTCTCATCTCTCACACGATCTTGGTAATAAATTTCATTCTAATCAGGTAAGAAGTTTGGGTGTAAAGAGGCGACAGACAGGAAGAGTTACTTTCGTATTGTATTTTTATTATTCACAGGTATTAAAATTCTCTTCAACTCAGTGCCTGTCGAACGTTGTTTATATTATAACTGAAATTATTAAACAGAACAATTTAAATAATTGATGAACTAAAATGCATGCATATAAAGTTCACTTTCATATTATTTTATCTTTCTTTTAGACGATGATAAATATTTACCACCTAAAGAGACTTTACGCACTGATATTTTGGTAAACGCTCTGCGGCGGGTTGAAGTCCAAGACTTCAATGTAGATTATAATAGTTCTCCTACAAAGATGACGCAGGTAAGCAATTAAATTAATTAATAAATTTGAATTTTATAAATCATTAACACACACATACATGCATAAGAATGTTAATAATAAACATAAATAGGACAGATTTGGTCGGATTGATTGTTGCGATTTTAATCACAAACTACTCAACTGGTTTAAAGATATTTGACTATTAGAAAGTTTCCTTGTAACATAGGTTATTTTTCCGTTTATATTTAAAACCTTTGTGACGATTTCCCATATATTTACGAGTGTTAACATGAGACAATTCTGAGAGATAAATTAATCAATCAACTATTCCTTTCCAGACGACTGGATTAATCCAAGTTTTGGATGTACTAAAACAAGATCTGGTGTTAGACGAAGATGGTTTTGATTTCGTGGCCGACTCTCGAATGACCCATCCAACTTTGGAACCGTCATTGCGACGCAGCACCTTACAACAGCTGGCAGTTATGATGCGTCAGCAAGACTTGCACGATGCGTTTATTCGTTATGATGGTCTCAAACTTATTGTTGCGTTACTGAGGTAAGATTAGAAAAACACTTTTTTTTTTAATCTACATTTTGATCAGCTCCATACATGTAAAATAATTAAAATTATACAAAAAATATAAACTACAAACCGTTTAGTAAACGTAACATTTTATAACAATCAGTTGAAACTCTTGTCTAAACTTATGTGTATAATTCACATCTGTGTAATCGAATCATTCCGAGATTAAGCTACGAGTATAAGGGATGCGATATATTACGAACTATATTTGATAATAGTTGAATATTATATTCATTTTAAACTAAAAAAAAAACTGTTCAGTTCATAATTTTTTTTTGTACAAGTTGCATTTCGTATTTCAGGATGTCACTTACCGTGGAAGACTATCTTGCATTTCCAGAATGCGCGCTAAGTTGCGTGTCCATCATAAACAGCGTGTGTTTCGTGGCGAGACACAGCCTATCGAAGATGTCTGACCTGCCATTGTTTTTAATTAGAGGTGAGTTCATTTATTGTTTATTGTAGATTTAGATGGAATAACGCAGTATAAACGATTCTAAGTGTATAAAATGAAAAAAAAAAGTTTTTCCTCTTCATTGTAAATAGTGGTTAATGTATATAATAGATGTATAAAAAGTACCGTTTTATAGCAATTTAAAAAACTAGAAGCAATATGTGTGTAGCTATAGGTTTTTTAATAGAGCTCTAGAGCCTAATAACAACGTTAATAAAACTCATGCACTTGAAATTGGAACAGCAATCCTTACAAATGAGTTCTTTGTTCAACCAATTCCAACGATAACAGCATAGCAATATCTGTGCATGTGCTATCTCTGTTACCGTTAACATTTGAATTTGGAAAGTTAAAATTTATTTATATTTTAACTTATTAGTCATTCTACTCACACTACAGCTATATTACCATTGCACTTTCAATTTTAAATTTGGAACGTATAAATGATTTGTTTGTTTTAGCAATTCTCGTGTTCCCCGCCAACGACAGCAACGTGGCAATGTCTGCGCAAGTGTTAGCGCTACTCTCGTGGGCGGGGTTCGTGCTGCAGGAGTTGGACGCGGCGCGACGTCGCGTGCCCGCGCTGCCGCTCAGTGTAACGGAACGCACGTCAGTGCCGTTCGCGGTCAATAGCTATTGGCACACTAGTCCCAATGCGGAACACGCTTCTGTGGGTTAGTGTCTTTACATATTATTAAACATATGTATTATATTATCAGTATTTTATTTGTTAAGACTTTGTACTGTAATTGTAAACGGACTAGATATTCCTTGCACTATATGTATATAATAAATTTTGTTCCGTAATTATTTGGATGTAAGAGTGAATAGAAAAAATTTAATATCACTGACTTTTTTCCAAACTACGTTTGACTTGAACTGCACGTTGAATCTACGTTTGACACATAGTGAAGATATTATTTCTCAATAGTTTAGTTCGATGATTTCTACTATTCTTTTTAATGCGTTTGCTAGGAAAAGGAGTTGGTTGGAGTTGGTCGCCTGATAAACATTTGTAGAGACTAAATGCGTGTGTAAATGCATTGCCAACTTAAGTGCATACGTATGTCTATAAATATAGTATTTCCCACTTAGTTGTTATTAGTAAAGACATTGCTAAGTTTTGAATTTTTTTTTTTTTTGAAATTTTTGCTAGTTTTGAAATGAAGCATTATATTATGGGGTATATTCCCATGAATGTTCTAGAGTGGCTTCTCACCGATCCAACATGGCGGTCGTCGATCCGCGTGCGCTGGTGGTGGGTGCTGTCCGGGGGCAATGCGAGCCGCGGCTCCCCACACTTGGCCCAACCGAGGGATGCCCAACCAAGTATCCAAGATCTGGAGATGTTGCGCTCAGCGTGTGTAGACTATTCATGCGCTAAGGGCCTCATGAGGCTGGAGAATGCTACTACTCATATGCAAGTGAAGGAGGCTTTGTATTTGTTGGAAGGGTAAGTTTTTAATAATAAAGAATACATCAAAGTACGGCCTTTTTGCAAATGCAAGTTTAAGCAAAAATGTAAATTGTGATCTTTTGAATGTTAAAATATGTTAATGTTAGTAACGATTCTTTTTAAAAAATATTTCATAACTTTTTTAAACATAAAATAAAAGAAACTTCGGTAAATTTTTACATTAAATATAATGTTATTTTACATACTGAAATAATGTACATACTAGTATTTACCTGTGTTTGATTTTACGCGAGTGTTATACACGGGGATACACCCCGTGACCGCGCTCGCTGTAAACTGTTCGAAACGTCGGGTTAATAATCTAATGAATAAATCGCGCATAAACTTCGTTAAAAAGTCCTTAATTTCTAAATATACATACTAAAAAACGTAATATAGTTGTCATCAAAACATGAAAAATTTTTTGGGTTTCTCTGAAGCTGAACTGTACATTACGATAACTACACTCTTTTGACTAAATCTCTTTTCTTTCAAATATTTTACTGAAGTTCGTATTTAATCTTCACATAGATATTTAAATTTTATTGTGGTAGGTTGTTTCATTAAAATATAGCATGTGGATATGGATAGATAATGTAAGATATAAAAGGTATCAAAATCTTAACCAATATTACAAATGATTTTTAATTTCAGCTATGCCCATCTAATGACTTCTTCGACGGTATGTCCAAAGGAGTTTGGTAACTTAAAATGGCAGAATATGAGGCGATTCTTGTCAGCCCCACCAGCATCTGCCCGAGATACAGATTTATTATTAAGTCTTTTGCATTTTATAATTACTTATATGGATCATGTTCCGAAAGATGGTAAGTTTATTATTATTATAGTTACTCCACTTTTGGTTTAAATTTTCGACGATTTATTATGTACATTGAAATGTTTAAAATTTTGTAATTAATAGGCTTTTTATCATAGGTGCAATAATTGTTGTGAATGAAATCATTAAGTTTAACACAGAATAGCGAATAATAATAATCTAATATATAAAATTCTCGTGTCACAGTTTTCGTTGCCATACTCCTCCGAAACGGCTTGACCGATTTTGATGAAATTTTTTGTGCTTATCCGGTATCTATGAGAATCGGCCAACATCTATATATAAGAGTAAGGCAGAACATCGTTTGCCGGGTGCAGCTAGTAATAATATATATTTACTTAGCGCTTGCCATATTATAAGTATACATATAACTGGTAAAGTGATCGATGAAATATAATGAATATGGAATGTTATTGAGATGTCCTATAAATAAAGAAGCTTTTTCACAGGCAGGATGTACTAGCATATTACATTTGTTCAACACGTGCTATCGTTATATCTTATACGTAGGAGTTATAAAATTTAATAATGTTATGAAATATGCACTGGAAAACATTCGGGTTCTTTATCAATTATATCAATGAATCATGAATATGGTAACATTTAAAGATAAAAATAATAATTGAACTGAACGTGACGAGGCAATATTTTAACGTACATAGAATGCTAGTTAAGGCGACTTTATTCGCATAAATCAGATCAGTAAATTGCGAGTAGCTCTAAAAAATTTCAAAAACGTAATTACAGGAATTAGCTATTTATAATAATTTGGTCCGTAATTTTAAAAGCACTATCATAGACTGAATGTGATTAGAAGTAACAAACATTGAAAAAAAAACAAAAGGTGTAGAATTTATCCTTCCAAATGTAAAACAGCTCAAAAGAGATATTATTTTAAATTCCCACTCCTCAATACCAATAACGCAGTTCGAAAATTTAGGCATCTCACCAATGTAGATACGGATAGATTGGTTTATTGTTGCTACTTCCATATCATAATGTCATAAAAGCATTCATGAATAAATGGGACATGAAACTCTATGGAATATTGTCGCTTAAAAACCACAGGACAGTTCTTTGTCAGCATTATTATGATATACATATTGTGTAAAATTCATATGATTTAAAAGTGAAATTACAGAGATTCTTACTGGCTCTTCTCTGTAAGAGTTGCCTGAATCTAAATTTTAAATTTAATTTCATTAAATTACTGTTCATTCGATTAACTACTTAAATTCCGTCAGAGGTTTTTAAATACGAAGCACCGTATTTATACTTTTAGATACAACAATGTCTTGGATAAAATCTTCATTTATCGGAAACGAGGCGACTATAATATCGCTTCTAAGCAGAGACCGACTCTATCCGCAACAGTCGTCGGTAGAAGATATTGAAGTGACGCAATTACGGATTCAAATTGTTAAAGTTCTCTTGCGATGTCTTCTATTGTTGGAAGAGAGTCAAGATTACAGTAGTAGCCAATTGGAAAGCTTGCTTAAAATTCTTTTGTCGTGTTTGGAACGAGTCGATTTGAAGAATTTTCATATGTTAGGTATGTATAAAAAGCCTTCGGCTGATCTATATATGATTAAATCTTTCACTATAAATCTTTCACGTTCGAAGAGACTGAAAAGAAGAAAAAGTAAACAGGCTGTTTGTATTTTAAAATTGATTATATTTGCTTTACCTTTTCCGTAGTGGTTAACGCGGAGCGTAAAACCGAGGAGTCCTTGGTTCGATTCCCGATGGAGAAAAAAAATTCTCCGTCTAGCAGGACACAAAGAGCTGATCATCTATTTGTCGATAAAGAAAATCGATCAGTGAAACAAATGTACATCATCTTCTCCCTAGGGGACTGCCCACTAGGGGACTCGGGACTTCTGGAATTCGGGATTAGTTTAATAAAGCACGCTACAGAACATTTGTGCCTTGTTAAACTAACACTGCCTCGAACATTGTGGCAATCAAGTTAAATAATGTACCTTATGCCACACGTAATTGGAATATTTACGCTATTATATAAATGCATTGTTACTGAGCAGTTGCATACATTGTCTTGGACACTATCGTACTTGTTTATGAGAATTATCAGCACGTCTTTGTGCTACCATTGGATGGTCTTCGCGTGACTAATGCTTTAAGCGTTTTTCAGGATATCTGAATGAGCTAATGCGCTGTATAAGATATGGTTTGCACTCCCGTTATTGTGATATATCAGAAGAAACGTTAATTTATAGTTTGAAGATGATGAGTCGCGTTTTGAGCGGGTGTGCCTCGGGTGGGGGGAGGAAGGGCAGGGCTTGCAGGTTGGACGCCATGTTGGCTTTGATGGTAGTGCTGAAGAAAGTTCGAGAACAAAAGATACCCGTACAAGTGAGTATGTTTAAATGCAGTATTTACGATGTTCGAATATTTGATTTTTTTTTGGTTAGGAACCCAATAAAATATCTGTTTTGCTTTTAACGGCTTAGAACTGTTTTTCTATCAGACCAAGACTCATGAAAGTTTATTGTGATTTTAAGGAATTTGTTTGATAATGTGATCGTTATCATAACGCGCAAAAAAAACATATACCTCATATCATTTTCTGATAAGATAAGTAGTTTGTGTCAGACAAGAAATATAAAATCTAAGCATAGATCGTAGATAGTATAGAAGGTTCAAATAGGACAAATATTTTGAATATTTTATATTATTGAAGGTGGACATAGATTGATCTTTTTATCTAATGAAATATGTTTTGCCTTATGTTACTATGTATGTATACTAATTAATATAAAGTTTTCAAATATTACAATTTGTCGTCTATTTCTTGGTGAATAAATGTTAATATTCTAAATATATTGCATTGTTTTTTAATACTGAACATTATCATAAATAACGGAATATGCCATATAACGGTGAATTTGCGTCACTGTTTATTAAGTATCCTTTTCATTACTTCTCCCAGTCCATTCTTCTATCCCTGTCGTCAAACCTTTCCATCTTTTGCCTCTTTAAAGCGGGCAAACGCATTTGCAGCTGCCCTCTACCTCTACAATTGTTCAGGTTACCGCTCATGGCGGTTCGCCTGATAGTAAGCGATCACCACCACCCATGAACATTCGCAGAGGTAGTGCCTCTGCGAATGCGATGCCCGCTTTTAAGGGATAACGAAAGGATTGATGACTGGAAAGAAGGAATGGACTGGGAAGGGTGAGTCGTCGTAAACCTGTGGAATATATGATAAGAGGACGTATGACAGCGTTGGGGCGAACACTGCGACGGGTCGCTAATGCGCGCCGCGGTGCGGTGCGGCGGCGCGCCCGCGCCCGAGCTGCGCGCGGCCGCGTTGCACGTCATGGCCGCGTTCGCGCTGTACGCACAACTCACGCCGCAGTTGCTGCAGTGTGAGTATTGTGTATATTTATATACATGAGTATTGTTCGTGGTTTTTCATATTTTCAGGATGCTGCTTGTAATAAACATAAGGTAGTGGGGGATCAGTGATGAGGACCTCGAACTTAAAATCGATAAGTGGGGGGGTTCGAGACCAGGCGAGCGTGCAAGAAATAAATTAATTTTTTAATTTGTCTACTGTAATACAGTTTGTAATGTCCATGTCTTATTGAGGAAGATTATGAAATACGAAAAATGTATTTGACACATAACATCGCATTTTGAAAAAAAAAAATCTTCAACAAATGTGTCTCTGAGTTTGATATGCATTCATCAATAAAATTATCCATTTCTAGATATCCCAAACGAGTCACTTTGCCGATTTGCCATAGAAGTGTTCTCGCAAAGCGGAGAAGCTAACGTGGTTCGAGCCGCTGCGTTATTGCTCCTGACTGCGGTCACATCTCGTGTTTCACCCATGAATCAAGTAAGAGCCTATTGTTCTCAGCTTTTATTTGGCTTCATTATAGTCATATATTCCTCCGGTTTATGTTTTGCTTTTTGTATTTATACGAATTATGTCACAGTAGCACTTCGCAGTTTGAGATTGCTTTTGATGAAATTATGTATCGTTAATTGGCACTTGATATGGGCAAAATGTCGTTCAAATGTGAATAATTATAATGTAACTATAATAATGTACAATGGATGACGTCAATCGTTACATGATCCTATGTAAAATTAATTGTTGTTAATCAAAAAGCATTGAATCATTTGCATAGTTATTTAGTTGGACGGGTATTAAGATATTTCTTAGAGTAAACGACATATTATTATAGTCTAAAAGGACAGAACCACCTAATGGTCTAGTCAAGCATGTTAGTAGGGCAACTTATAGGTTTTCTGTACTCTGTGTAGTAAAAAATAAACTTGATCTGAATTCCCACGTAGAATTATGAAATGCATCTGTGCATTTAATGGAGAAAAAAAAATGCTATCTGCTAAATTGCTCCGATAAAGAACTCATAAAATAATAAATATGTCCATAATATTATTTTTATCAAGTAATGTTCGAATAAAGCCACTGCTTTATATTCGTTGGATGCGCACCGTCACTTTCGTGAGTAATATTGATTTATCTGTTTTTTGCGTTTCAATATGGAAAGATATTTATAGAACCGAATAACCAGTAATTTATGTGTTCAGAATAATAAATCAGTGAACTTGGAACAACAGGGCTGTTTAAAGCTATCGGAATCCCTAAATAGGATGTTCAGTAATGATCTATAATTTATATGAACCGCAAATGTTCGTGGTCAGAATATAGGGACCGCCTACGTAGGCACGCGATGTGAGATAGTTCGTTATGGGCTCACTTGCGTCATTCGAGAATGTCCGAATTATGCTTATCGTATTGTTCCCATGATTTCCTTCTTTCGTGTAAATATGGATTGAACTAAAATGATATTAAATTTCCCGTTCAGTCGGAATTTTAAATGAAAGGTATTTCTAACTTTTAACTTATGATTTTTATGTAATTGTGAGTAAATAATAAACTCTTTAGTTAGTTAGTATTTTAGCTCATATTCATGTTTTTCTATCTGATTATTGACAACTTTAATATGCTGCGTTTATGATGAGAAATATATACTATAATCTCTACAGCAAAATAAGTCGTGGTAGTTACACCACTTATAACTCAAGAGCGGGTGAACGCATTTGATGAACGCATGATTAAAATTTAACGAATGTCTAGATATTCATAATAACTTAATAATAATTACAAAAAAAAAAACTGAGCTAGTAATCTACAAAGAATAGTAATATTTATTTATTAAACTTAATCTTGAATGAATTTTGACATCCAAAACAGAACCTTCCGTTGTTCTTGGGTGACATCAGTCAAAGAATCAAGTTGTCTCGCAGAATAATATAATCTGTTTAATATGACATAATGTCCACCGATTTAAATGGTGAGTTTAATGGTATGATAGCGGTAGGTAATATACAATATTTGGCATCTAGAATTTTAGTATACCATGAGAAGCGTATAAAATTTCGTCATTACATTTTTTTTAAACCATATGATAACCATAAAAGGCCGAAATCGTATGATGTTAATCGATCATAATAATTTCCAAGGGAGGTCAAACCAATTTTATGTAATAGTTCTTGTACTATTTTTTATAGTCGTTATGTATATAACTTGGCACTTGCCTGTTTTGGCGAATTGATTATTTATTAAGGTTATTCCATAAACGAAATTTTATAGAGGTGAATGTTATGTTTTTAATAAATGTTTTAACATATTTTTTAATATATTCGTATATGTTTTAACATATTATACATTTTATCATAATAAGTTCTCTTATTTTTCATGTTTGAATTTTTTTTTAACGACATTTTTGTCCTCTACTTTTCTTTATATTTTATCGTCCACATTGTAAATGCTATTAAATGTTTATATACTTTATTCAAAAATTCGATTAGAAATCCCCATTTTGTTATATTTCATAATTCAAATCGCTTCTACAAAGAAATTTTAATCGATATTGTTGTTGGTGGTGTACATGGATACATTAAAGGAATATCAGCGAAGAGAATTGCAAGCAGGAAAATTGTGATCGCATTTCACAACACGTTTAGCGCACTTGGGATTTTCCGCAAACATTTCACATTTGTTATAAATGTGGGAACATTACAAAGTTAGTTGCAAATATGTACATTAATACTTTGCATTAAGTCTTAATACATGCGGTATGAATAAGTACTAGGTAGAAGTACAATATTTAAATGTGTTCTATAATTATTCCAATAGTGTTCTATCTTGCATTACCGTAATAATGTGGAATGACTCCTTAAAATTCGTTATGTGGGTATATATTCGAGTCACGGGCCTAGTACGTCAACACAGTGTGGCCTTGGGGCGAGGCAGCGTGAAGCTTATCTTGACGCTCACTAGCGATACCGCTTATTTGGTCTCTGGTCGTCGCCCGCAAGCGGTGTGTGAACAATCCACTAACGTCGACCGGCACGCGTTGTTTTGTTTATGTACGAGCGCATGTTTATTATTCGCGTGGAATTTGAATTAATTACGTTCCCACTTTAACCGACCTTTTAGTTCAAACTACAATCGCGTACGATGTCAGTTTTTGTGTATTTAATAATAATTATAGTGTGTTTATTGCTGCTCTTGACATTTTTTCATTATACCACCAACGGAAGAAAGTATTGGTTGTTGAGGAATGTTCCTTACAGAGAACCATGCCCAATATTTGGAAATTTCGGAGCAACGCTTACAATGAGACGGAGTTACACGAGTATGTTGGAATATTTTTATGAATCCTATAAGAATTACAAATATGTTGGCATTTTTCAAGCCCGAAGACCAACTCTGTGTTTAATAGATATAGATGTTGTAAAAAATGTGTTATCCACAGATTTTCATAGCTTTAGTGATAGAATATCAGTTTCTACAGATACTAAAAGAGAGCCTCTTCTTCGAAATTTGGCCAACATGAGCGGCGCTGAGTGGAAAGCTATGCGACACATAGTTACGCCGACCTTTTCTTCAGCTAAAATGAAAGCGATGTTCCCTTTAATTGCAGAATGTGCTCTTGGTTTTAAATCTGCGCTAGAATTAGAATCGCTTGAAGAAATCAATATTCCTCAACTCATGACTCGATTTACTACAGATGTTATAGGCAGTTGTGCTTTCGGAGTGGATCCAGGATCCATGAAGAATCCAGACTCACCATTTTTAGTTATGTCACAAAAGATGTTTAAAACAGATCGATCGACTATTTTAAAACGATATTGCCGAACATTTTTTCCAAGGTTATTCAAGTTTTTAAACCTTAGAACATATTCAATGGAAGTGGAAGTCTTCTTTACAAATATAATAAGCCAAGTGTTGACAACGCGCCGCACTACGGGAGTACAGAGACATGATTTTTTGCAGCTCATGTTGAACGTACAAAAAACTGAAAAAGAATTCCGCATGACGGATGAGTTGATAACATCGAACTCCTTTATTTTCATGTTGGCGGGGTTAGAAACATCTGCGACTACGTTATCGTTTTGTTTGTATCAACTTGCTAAAGATTTTGATCTGCAAAATAAATTAAGGTCGGAAATAAAGGAATGCTTGGAACGCCATAACGGGTTTAACTATGAAGCGGTATGTGCGATGCACCTCGTTTCTCAAACTGTTTTGGAGACACTTAGATTGCATCCTGCGACACCGTTAACCACGAGACTATGTACTTCGCCATGTACTCTCACTGGAACTGACTTACAACTTAATAAAAGAGATGCTGTCCTCATACCAATATATTGTTTACAAAGAGATCCAAGGTACTTCTCTGATCCAGATAAGTTTAATCCAGAACGCTTTAGTGATGATACTAATCCACAAGCGTTTTTGGCATTCGGAGACGGACCCAGAAGTTGCCCAGGTAAGAGTTTGATGCGTCAAATAATATTGTTTTACGTTGTCCGAAGCGGTACGTCGATGTTTATAAAACTCAGTAGATGAACATGTATTTATTATTGAACTCAAATATGAAACAAGTGTGCGAAAGTTAGCCTTGTGTTTACCTTTGCACGATCTCAAGATATTATTAGTACAATGTTATCTTATTACTGAAATGTATAGATTAATATCTTGACAAGTGATCCGATAGTAAATCAGACATTTTGCTGTTGATAACCGATGATTTACACAATAAAGTTGGTAATACATAGAAAAACTATACAATTTTCAAAAAATACAGCATGGTATACTATTTAAAAAATTGGTATATCAGTAATTTAATGAACACATGACCCACTTTATCTGCCGCATGCATTTGATAGGGTTATCTGTTTCATAACAATGGTATTTTGATTGAACTGACACAAATTTCGTCAAACTTTCCAGTGTGCTTTAGCGTTGTGATTGTAATCATAGTGCATTATACATCCTCTTTCACTTGTGCATGAGATGAATGTAAAAGTATGACATTTTCCTTCTATTTCAGGCGCTCGATTCGGCCAGTTGACTGTCATGGCCGGTCTAACAGGGATTCTTAGCAATTTTATAGTGGAACCATGTTCTAAAACAACATCGAGTATTCAGTATGACCCGCGCAGTGTCATGTTGAAAAATAAAGGAGGAATATGGCTACGGTTTAAAGCACTTTAAGATGGGTTGCCAATACTACATCGCACACGTTTTTCATGCCATACTGTTTTTCTCATCAAACAGTATTGTCACCTAGCCAGTATTTTCTATTAAAATATTTAAAATGTATATAATCTTATACGTAAATGTAAATAAATAATGTAAGAATCTTATCTCATATGTTGAAATATTCCACTTGCAATTATTCAGGTTTTATGCAACTTGATAATTGTGTTTTGTATTGTACTTATTTTCAAATTTAGTTTTTAATCGATATACAAAAATTATGTGAAACAATCACAGCCAACAAATATTATTTGTTTATTCTTAATTATTACATGTATAGATTATAACTTTCAATCTACATTTCCCATGACTGATATTATTCTAGTTTTAAGAATTGTGTTAATTATTAAGTAGTTGATAGCCTTTGATCACTATCTTTTAGCTTTAAATTTCTTCCCTAATTTATTCTTAAGAGGTTTATATTCCAATAAACGAAATGTATTTATGATCGGTGTTATTTTTTTTCCTTTTTAAAAATGTAATGATTGCTTTCTAACATTTGTTCGTTTTTGCTCAAGAAAGACAGCGCAAGGTATATCAGATGCTTAATGTATGCGCTATGACGGGATAACACATAGTTTATCGGTATTTTCACATAGTTCAGACATACGTACATCGTATTTGAGACGTGTGGACCGCCCCGGCGTCGCCCTTGGTACATATTTAACCTATAGCACTCAGGGATCACGTTCATATCCAAGAAAGCAGCAGTGTAAGATTTTTTAAATCAACAACAACACGATAAAACGAAAACACGTCAGTTTTATTTTTAGTATAGATTATGCATATTTTAAATTGCTGAAACAAGTACGAGCTCTCAAAACCTGGACCCTTAAATAATCCAAAATGAATGATGAATTGAATATCAAAGCTTTATTACGTGTATATCTTACTACTAGCTGTTCGCCCCGGCTTCGCCCGTGGTACGTATCCGGGGTAAAAAGTATCCTATAGCACTCGGGTTTAACGTAGCTTCCTTTTGGTGAAAGAAATTTCAAAATCGAACTAGTAGTTTCGGTGCCTTATTTCGTTATATCTATTTCTTAAGGCAATATTCAGAAGAAGCGAGTTGACAATGGATAACATTTAGGTATTCCGAAACAAAAAATCTGAGTTTTAAAAAACATTCCCGACATCTTCGGAGGCATTCCAAGACAAATCGTCGGCCTAGATTCGTTTTTGGAATCCCGTGACATAAAAATATTTTAAGTTTACTTCGCGAATGTAATTTTTATGATATAAATATACTATTTGACGAAATTGATCAATTGATTATTCCGTTAATGTTAATGGTAATGCATATACGTTGGATATTAAATATAGGTTTTGAACTGGAATTTTAATTCTAAGTTTATCTTACGACGTTTGATAAAAAATAGACACACAGTTATTTACATTTGACTTAAGAAATAATTATCTCTTTTGTAGCTAAATAAATATATTGCGTAACTTCACGTTTATATCTGTAATACTCAAATTATTGAATATGTAAATATTATTGTACATTTACAATTACTGGTGGAGTAATGTATAAATATCATACTTTTGTTTTTTTCTATACCATATGCTCTTAAAAGTATATTCGCATACCTGAGTCATCGTTGAGTACCTTTTTGCGTGTCGTTCTAAATAAATAATTGACTATTGTTCTTTCTATTATATTGAAGAGTGTCGGCTATGGTCGTATTATATCGTGTTTAATGCCAATCGTAGTTATTTATTGTTTCTTTTATGAAGCTCGTCCTTGTGTGGTTGCTATTAAGGCATCCATATCAACATTTCAATTATTTAAATTACATTTTAGATAGATTGTTTTTATGTTTTTATGCACAAAAATGTGAAATACTATGTCGTCAAGTTATCTGATCAAGTGACAAAAAAATAAAAATGATAATCTTGTTTCTTACAGTTGCTAGAACAGGAAACACTTCAGACGTTCGAAGATTATAACTTCGTGGAAGAATGCTTGCAAGTTTTGATAGATTTTTGCCATGAGAGTAGTTTTAAAGATAAAAATGTTCTCGGTGAGTATCTTTATATGAGACATGTGTTGTTTGAGTATTGTGATTTTATACGACGTTATCATCAAAATTTATACAAGTAACAGGTTTGGCACATTTGAGATACTGATGCAAATATCATTTGCTCGTATACGGGACGCAATAACAAATGTATTACTATTAAATGTTTGGGAATGAAACACTTTTTTTAGATTTTTCATTTTCCTTCTATTGCGGTATTGGATTTCATGTAGGGTAACCGCAACAAAACATGTTGTGTCACTTTATAGAGTATTCATGTGAGATTACTTAATTAATAAAATAAAATAAATTTATTATATCTATGTTCGATGACGCAATTAGCCTGTTTGCTGATCACCAGAACGAGAAATCACGTGCAAACTCGAACATTTATGTATTCAACGAGGCTGCTTTTGAATCGTCATACGACGTAAAAAATATTTACCGACGCTGCTCAGCGTGCCATCTATTTATTATTTGTCACTACTTCCAGAGCCAAACATGCCGCTAACTCTTCTAGAGCGACGTACAGAGCTGGAAGTACGCGCCCAGAAACATCAAGATGTCCAATTGTCACCCACATACACGTTTCAAAAACCTCCGCCCACAGCTGATATTGTTACGGCGATAGCTGATGTGTTCACAAATGTGATAACATTCAAAAACTGCCCGATACAAGCGTGGAACGAACTGGGGCTATTTAGAGTGATGTTCCGGTGAGTTTTATGCGTGTTAGTTATTTGGGTTGTAAGTTATTATAAGAGCTTAAATTATTTACTAGATGATTGCTAGTTATTGTCCCAGAACTCTTTATTGGCTATGGTTCTTTTATAGAAATGTTAGTAAGAATACGATATCGAAATTTATTTTTGGTATAATTGACGATTTTAGCATTTGTATTGAGCAAGCAGTATCGTTTTTTTAATCTTATACGCTTCTTCTTCTTTTCTCTTTTATGTTTATTTGCCAGTTATCGCAAATCAAACAGTTTTCTATCAACTGACTAATGTTGACTTTATCTTAGACTGGTTTTATTTAAGGTCAAATAAACTAGATAAGAAAAGTAACTGTTTCACCGCACATTAGTATTATTACTAAGATGGTATAAATTGGACTAGCATACGCTTCATGCTAATGTCTTCAGGTCTAATTATTATGTACATAGCTCGTTATAAGATATTCCTTTGTACTTTCAGAAATATAAAATTTTGTTATACTTGGGTATACTTTGAGTGAAATTGTATTATTTTAGACCACTTGATGTTTCGTGAATCTATGCTCTCGCACAATAAAAAGAAAAGTACTAACATAAAATCTCACTAATAGCATAAATGTGAAATTTGTTTGTTTGGATGTTTGTCCGTCAATCACGCTGAAACTAATGAACGGATTTTGATGAAATTTTGTATACAGACATAATATGATGATGATAATATGAGGTGACTTACGTAATAGGATACTCTTTATCCCGATTAAATACTCCCTTGGGATAAAACAGGAATCTTGATATCTGGGCTTAGCCGGGACAAACATCTAGTCTTACGTAAAATCCAATATATATCTCGTAGTAAAAGCCGAAACGGTCTAGACAATGTCACGGTAGTAACAACTAAATAATAGTCAATAGTATAGTAATGATGAGAACGCAGATCCTTGCCAACACGAGATGACGGTTTATAATCTCTCACAGATTAAGCGTTTTGTAAAATTTTAACTACATAATTATATATCACGTTTAATTATATATGTACATACACTAATATAAGAATATGATAACAATTTTCGTATTTATAATATTAGTAAGGATCATTTACGTTTTTCACCTATATTGTATACATATTATATCTCGGGCTTGTTCCTCCCTGAAAATGTTTTAAATTACTCATCAGTAAATATATCCAAAAACACAATTGAACATAAGTCAGTATTACTTATATGATCGGCAATCCTTATATGGTATACCAATACTTATTTAAAGTAAAAATAATATATAATTTTTTTTTTGTATTACATAATTTGTATACATAAACCAGGTAGCTAATGTCATTATAGCAAATGTTAAAATATCAGTTAGTGAAATGGGACATTTCTTACTAATGTTTTAGAAGGCCCATTTCCTTTTCCTTACCCTTCCCAGTCCTTTCATTTATTCGTTTAGTTATTCCTTTCTTAATCTCTTTCCAATCTTTAGTCGGCAATTCATTTGTTTAGACGTAAGGTCTGCAATTGATCTAACGTCTCTCCAAATGTGCATGGGCGGTGGTAGCGCAACCATCAGCGGCCCACCAGCTCCGGTGCCGACGATAACATAAAAAAATACCAATTAAATCGGGATTGAGTTTTGGCGAGCGAATGATACAAGCGTCGTATCCGGAATTAATCGCTTAATGTAAACTAAGCTTTCAACAAAGACATGTGCATTAATACAACAAAATAAGATCATTTAGAAAATCTCGTCATCTCGTAGATGTCTGTGCTGGTCGAGTGGGTCGCGAGCGCAAGTGCACGGAGTCCGCGGCAGCGTCTGCCGCAGTTTGTACGCTGCGACGACGCATAAGTGCGTGCGCGCCGTCTTAGCTTCTACGAAGGACTGTTTATACAATTTGATATCAACACTGACGCCATTCGATTTAGGTATGTTGAAAATGTTATTAATTCATACTTATAAACTATAAGTGAACGTCAGACTATCTTTACACTTTATTGGACATTCTATGATTAAATTTGGCAGAGACGCTTGATCCGATGTAATATAAATAATAATATAGAAAATAATTTGTATAGCAGACTTTGTCATGTAAAATCGTGAAGAATACGAAACCGAAAATAATAAATAAAAATAAGAATGTAATTATATATTATTATATTCTTTTGTTTATTATGTATAATCACTAATCATGACCCAATCAATTGTAATATATTTTAATTTGAAAAATAACAAATTGTTAGTAGTTAGATTTAAAGAAAATTTATTATCAATTCTTTATTCCGTAAGTTAAACCTGTCGATATAATGTTACATAATATGTAACGCTGTGGAAACTCATGTTTTGTGTCTTTGTGCTTGTCTAGAGAATAGCATACTTATGACTAACGAATATAAGTAGCTGTATCAGTCATTACAAGAATAATATAAATAAATTCCTTAAAGTATTTAATCGGCACGATAAAACCGCAATCTTCGAAACCAAGATAACTAGCATTGTTATTGTGTTATGTCATAACAAGCCATTTGTATGTTTCAGCGGAGAATGAGGGGGGAGTGTTTGCGCAGACGCAAGCGATGATTTTGCTCGGATCTCTGATCGTCGACCGCTCCGCTAGCGACACCTTGTGGTGCGAACTGAAGAAAAATGAAGCTTCGGATATGTTTAATATGTTATTACAGTCTTTGGAGAGCGATGATAATGGTATATTTCTTAGTAATCATAATCAGATTTAAAATACTTTAGAATGAAATAATAATATCGCATTAAAAATAAAATTTATTTTCAGCCCAAATAACTCGAGAAATACATTTCAAATAATAATTTTAAATGTTGATAACATTGATACTTTTCATAAATATTTCAAAATGTTCAATTAACAAAAAAAACTTTATTTCATTTCAGAATTACAAGCTGCGGCGATATTCTGTTTAACACAGTTGGCTCAATCAATATCTTGCAAAGATAAATCGAAACAAGAATCTTGCAAAGCGTTTTTAGATAACATAAAGTCACCGAAAGACCCTCCAGAAGATGTACTCTGTGCCGGCGATACGATCAGAAATGCGGATTGTCAACCGGAATACATTGTTGAGGAGCTATGTAAAGTTTTAATGGAATTATATAAAGAGCAATTGGAGGAGAAAAGGTTTTTAGAATGCCAAGGTAATTGTTATTTGAATCAGAAAGTGCTTAGAGCCTAGAGTTATTTTAGGGTAAAAGTATTGGGAAAAGATATATAATAATTGAGTCGAGCTCACTCTGATTTAAGGCGTTAAACTTGGACATTTAATAAACTCGATTTTTCTTGAAATTGCTGTCCCATTCTGAATTAATATTACCTGAGTGGCAGATCTTATTCTTAATGAGGCATATCTGTAATTGTAGAACTTCCTTTCAATATACAATAAGAGTCTTGTTTCTAATAATGCTGCATATTAAGGTTTATCTCACTCCGGATAGATCAGTGTGACAGTTTATGATAATAATCGAACTGTTGACACTTCAATTGATAGCCCTGTTCCATTGATAATGATCGATGTAGTACTTCCGTTACTATTGGATGTACCAATGATAAAAAGTGTGATTTATTTTCTGCTCTGATTATCGGATACTTGACTTTATTTGACTTATAACACTTCATTGGTTATTATGAGTGTACATAACACTTAAAAATACTTTGCTAATTATTTGTCAATACTCCGCATCAATAGTTTCAAATGTTCTTTAATTGTTTGTTTCACAAATCTATTTGAACATCCAAAAATATTATGTCAGTATGATGACAAAGTAAATTAAATATAATATTCGTATATCACTCACATCATAGCGAAGCGTACAGAACCTAAATCCGATAGAACCTAAGTCAGTTCATTCCGCGTTTTTTCGCGTCGATTCGAATGCGTCGATAATTGATGTATCAAACAAATAAACTTTGAAATTACATGTGATTGTTGCTGGTGCACACATGTTCGTGCATAATATTGTTTGTGAAAATGTACCTTCTATAAATGATAAATTTGAATACAGGACATGAATTTAAAAAACGCACATAAAGCTATTTATAACCATATATTTCCAACATTCCAGATGAAACCTGGTCGGCGGTATGTTCGTGTATATCATCCGTACTGTCTGCGAGCGCACGCGCACGGCAGTACGCGGCGCATAGACAATTCCCGCGCTTGTTGGTTGTGACAATGCAGGCTTTTCGGGACAGGCTGTCGTTGCAGGGAAAACCCGTGGATGTTATACGTAATGCTAATAATGTGAGTGTTATAATTTGTTATCGAATAGTAAAATATATTATTCAGTAGTTACATATCTATACTAATATATAACGCTAAAACGCTCGTTTCCTTGAACACGCTTGAACATGAATGTTAGATAACGATGAAATTTGATATACATTTAGTTTGACCCACTAGAAAGGACATTTTTTATATTAGTTTTTGTCCTAGAAATGCAACGGGAACGGGGATGAGATGGATACGAGGATGAGATGGATACGGGGTGAGATGGATACGGGGATGAGATGGATACGGGGATGACCCGAACTGTCTGGTTTGTCTTTAGACTACGCGAGTGATACCGCGGGCAGAAAGCTAGATTTTATTATAATTATATTCCTTCACTTTATTAATTATTCTTTCACACCTGTTATACTACTGTAACAAATGATACAGATATAGTACGTATGGTCACTTTAATAACTCTTGAAAATTAATTTGGGAAAATCAATGTTATACTTACCATTGCGTGGCTGTATCACCGAACCAATTAATTTTCTAATTTCCACAGGAACCCGTATTACATAATCTATATTGGTTACTTACGTTGATGAACTGTGCGATGCTTAACTGTCCTGCATCTAAGGAAAGTTTTGCGGAAGACAATATATGCGTGTCCCTCAACAAGCTGTGGCCGTGGTGCATGATGACCGAGCAACTGAGAGATGCTTTGATACATTTATTGCTTACCTTCACCAATGATTGTCCGAAAGGTAATAGTCTCATACAGTAAGACATATTTCTGGGGAATGAACTGTAGTGGGAAGCATTCATATCCATACTAATTTTAAAATTGTAAAAATTTCTATGTTAATTCGATTGTGATAAAGTTGTTAGAGTTTCAAACTAGATGATGTGTCTGTTCATTTGTATATCATAAATAAGAAATACTTCAATTTTCATTACCAGCCAGTTCTGAAGAAACTTCTTGTACAATGCATGTGTTTTGAGACCACTTTGGCACTACTTTATGTTTTTTTTCAATTTACTTTTTGATTCCTACTTTATTATTGTAAATACCGAAGTAACTCCGTCTGTCTATGTGTGTGTCTGTCTCTTCTTCACGCTTAAACGACTTAATCGGTTTAGATGAAATATAGTACCTACGGTAAATAAGGTGACAGGAAATATGCGGATGAAACCCCCGACCCCGTACCTTCTCGTGTGACCACTTGGACGAAACCGCATTCGGAAGGCTTGTGCTCAGTAAAAGTCTATTTCTTATTCAATGTTTGAAAATATAACAGCGTGGAGCAACATGTGCACGTGCGTGTGCGGGCGCAGCGCGGTGGGGGCGCTGTGCGAGCTGGCGGCGCGCGACGCGGCGCGGCCCCGCGCGCCCGCGCTGCTGCCGCCGCTGCTGCGCGTGCTCACGCGCTGCGCGCCGCACCAGCACTGCCGCACGCTCGTGCTCAAGGTGCCACACGGACTTGCCCTGTAGAAGAATTGTTTTTATTATACTAGCTGCTAACCGCGACTAAGTCTGCGTGGTTATGAAAATCTATCAAGATTAATAAAAATCCATGGTACTGGGGAATAATGCAGCTTTATTTTGGTGAAAGAAATTTCAAAATCGGATTAGTAGGTTTGGAGCCTTTAGGGTAAAAACGAACAAAAAACTTTTCCTTTTTATTACATTGGTGTAGATATGTTCAGGTGCTTGGTGTTTAAGCGAGACTAGAGATAGTGCCTTCTCATATTGCAAAACTAATTATTTGATAAATCTTGTTATCATAGTGATTATGTGTCACTATAACTCATCTTTACATATTATAGAGCTGTAGAAGATTGTTTGTTGTCCTGGTTTCACGCAATATCTATTGAATGGATTTGATTAAACTTTTTTTCTTATATAAATAATATAACTGTTCGTCAAACGAAGTCGCAGGCACAGATGGTAATACAATTTAAAAAAATGTATTCAGGTAAAGCTTGTCCAGTTCCCTCGATTCATAATGTTTGCTTATTAAATTCCCATCGATCTATCAATTGTCCAATTGCAACGTTTTTGCACGAATTAACAATGAAGTATAAAGCATTTACATAATTTGCCGTTTGCAGAGCGACGTGTTGTCGTGTGTGGCGAGGTCGCGTGCGCGCGCGTGCAGCGCGGCGGCGACGGGCGCGTGGGCGCGGCTGTGCGAGGCGCTGGGCGCGCGCGCGGACGGCGCCGCCGCGCTGCTGGCCGCCTGCGCGCGCGCGCCTCCGCCCTGCCTGCTGCCGGCGCTGGCGCACGCCGCGCACCACCACCGCCTGCCGTTCCTGCAGTCGCGTTAGTGTTTTGCTTTATGTCATAGCGGGCGACTGAGCTGGTGGTTCGCATGATGGTGAGTGATCACCACCGCCCGTGAACGTTCGCAGAGGTAGTGGCTCTGAGAATGTGCTACCCGCTTTTTTAGAGGTAAGGGATAAGGAAACGATTGACGACTGGAAAGAAGGAATAGACTGGGAAAGGTGAAAAAAGGAAACGGGCCACCGGCTCCCCCGCTCACCCTACGAAACACAATAGCTATGCTATTATCTTACGCCAGTTTTTGGGTGGGGGTGTACTACTTCCCCGTGCCAAAGCGTGCGTGAAATATTGGTGACATATAATTATATATGTCACCAATATTTGCAGAAATTTATTTCTTTCGTTTGCTATCATGTTTGATGATAACTAACTGACATTTATATATTTATCGGCATAATCTATTTTTTTGCTGTTAAACTCTCTTATGCAACAATCGTAAAAATGAACGTTGCATTTGATATTTTATCCAAAATTCTATCCTCATTTAGTAAGTAACATATGTGACAATTCCATAACCACAACAATGTAATTTGTAGTAAAATGCTTTACTGATTATACAATGGTTTTTTTATTAACTTAGGTTGTGTAATTAATTCAACTCGTTCGTTCGAACTTGAACCGATTTTTGTTGTAATATAGGTTGTAGTTATATATAATAGTCTATAATAATATCATACATACTCTCTCAAAGCTTGTCACTAAAAGTGTTTTTTACATATTCAGCGGAACTCCTGGAGTTATTATCGGGTGCGCTTCTAACGGGCGATATATGCTCGGTGGTGGCGGCGAGCCGCGCTGTGTGGGCTCTTGCCGCTAATAACCATAGAGTGAGTATATTTTTTAAAACTGCATATTATATTGCACAAATCTCAACAGATGAAGACAAAATATTTAGCAATATGATATACGGATACAGAAATAAAAAAAATGAATTAATACTATTAAATAAATCAAATAACAAAGCTTTATCCTGGGAAAGTACTCTCTGGCTTTTCAAAGTAAGCTATATCTCTTCTATTTATAGGCAAAACTCGTCCTCCGAAGTGCGGGTATAACGGCGGCAGTGCAGTCCACAATCCAACGGTTGCAGAAATCCAACGATGCGGCCGCGCAGCGAGCGCTACAACTCTTAACGTATACGCACACAGTTCTACAAGCTACGTGACAAAGCCTTCACATCGTGCCTTTAAATTAAAAAATACGTTTTATATAAGTTGTTTTATTTCTTACTCTAGACATTCATTGTGCCGCACTAAATATGTTTGCTAAGCAAAATAGCTGCAGGAAAGTCATTAATCTCCGAGTTATCCAAATAGCAGAAGTCTTCGTACTTCATAACGCTTGTTAAATAGTTTCGTTACGTAACGCGTTACCTCGCTAACCTGTCTGGCTTTTTTCTCTCACGCATTAAGTAGATTAGTTTCAGTTATTATTTCTAACACTTCTGCGACGTACTAAAGCGAACATTTTTTTATTTATTATTTATAGCTGTTTCTTCGCCTGCCTACACCAAGAAATTTCTAGGAATGATGGATAGATACATAAAAAGTCAAAATATAATAAAATATAAAATACATAAAAGCGATAAAACATAACTAAGGGACAGTAAAAATGAAACAAGGCGGAGATTAATGTGCATTGTGGTCTTAGATATTGGCTTAATGGCGCATGCGACATTTGGTAGAAAATTACAGAGGTAATATTGGTGTGAAATGGGGCATGGGTTGGGGAATATCGTTCAAACATTCATTTGCATAGTACTTAAAGTTGGAAATGTTGTATCGATGTCAACGCGTAAAAAAATAAGCTTATATCACTCTCTAACCTCCTAATTAACTTCAGCTAGTTAGGTTCGTTCATTAGTATACACTGCGTTTTCCTTGTACACCAGGTTGTCTCGAAGAGATCGCTGCTTAAGCAATAAGACCGCCTGTTGTGCTCTTCATATTGCTGATTTTATTTATTTCCTGTTTGTACTCTTCTTGTAAAGGTGCACAATAAAGAGTTTCTGATTGATTGATTGATTCAGACACAAATATCATTCCGTAAAAAGTTTCATTACGAGGTGTAAGATATATTAACAAACAATTTTTTTTCACCTTTATACTTTAATTAAGGACAAGGAAAAGTAGGGATTATTTCATTACATTCATAGGCAATCATCAATTTTAATTCTACCAATGTTTACACAAGCATATTTGTCTATAATACTTCAAAGGAATGTATAATCTGGTCTTAAACTAAAATGGATGTGGAAATGTCTAGATTATCTTTTATTCCTTATAATCGATATTATCCATGGCAATACAAACTGAATGTTACTGACTCTTCTCATTTATTGTTTAAATCGTCACAAAATTTATAATGAATTATATTTAATATGGAGATTTTTTTGTAGGTATTTAATTTATCATGGAAGACAAAAACGATATTTGATTTCTAGTACGCTTTATAAAAAAGACGCTTTATATTTTTTATTTAAATGTGGACTTTTTAGTTGAGTTAGGTATTTTTTTCTAAATCATCAAGTATTTTATGGTTGCATATCGACAGTTGGCCTTTTCTCTGTATGTTTATAAGTGTGTTTCAAAAAACAAAACGTAGTAAAGTGTAGGGTAGTATTATATTATCCTTGCTTTTGGCACTGGGTAAATAAGAATAATAATTTCATAAAACCATTCCTTAAGCACATGTTGTTATTAAAGATTTAAGAATGTTTTCTATGTAACTGCTATACCCACTTTATTAAAACTTAGTCCTACCACTTCTGTGGAGCCTTTAATTATATAATATAGTTTTTGACCCTGAATTGCGTTTAATTCAAAAATAAAACATTTAAATTAAAATTTTACGCACGTTTGTAATCCGCTGTCTATACAATCGTGAATAACAGCTATCGAACTACCTTATGTAAAGTGAGTATTGACGTTCGCTTCATATAATATCGTCGGTACCTACACATAAAATTACAAAACGTATAAAATAAATTTTGACACAACGTCAGTGTGCGACGGCAAAACCGACAATATCGACACGTCGTGTTATCGTCCTGCGTCTATTTGATAAGGTTAAATATTGATAGCGCACAGCCAGTTCGGCGCACACGACGACGTTCAATACAAATTTAACGACAGGGAAGTTTGCATTACTCATTATAGCCATAAAACGATAATCCGCATATGTGCGTGCCCAGACAAGGCGTCAGTGTCTCGCTCCCCGCGGCGCCCGCGCGTGCTCGTACTGCGGCACTGTAGTCACTCCAAGTTGGCAACGCTGATCAATAAGGAACAATGAATCTTCAGAACGGCCGCGGCTGATGGCTCGGTACAATCTGAGCAATCGCGGGAATGCGTCGTCCGTCCCTTCGCGCGGTCCTCCACTAGTGTTTGTGTTGTGAATTAGAACGGATATGTCCTCGCCTCTATTCAACTTTCCGCCGGAAAGTTACTCGGCCGTTTACACCAACGACGTGACATCGAGTGCTAATGTAAGTAGGTACTAAGTATTGCAGGATAGCCTTATCGCGGACCGCGGTATGCGTGCGCGCACCGGCAAGGTCGCGACGCTGTTTATTGGTGCATTCAACTCGTGTGCAATCGGCTGCTCTGAAGAAAGCGGCGTGTCAACACATTTTAAGATGAGGTACTTAATAACGAAAGAATAGACCATACTTTTGTATGTTATGATGATTGTTTTCAATCAGATGAGACCCATACTCATTTATTTATTTATAATTGATTCGTGTAAAATATAAAATAGGTATGAGGAAAATATTGAAAGAATATAAAGTATTTTGAATTCAAAGCAATAATACCTACTCTCCAGGTAGATCAAGTGAGGTCGTTTATATGTGTAGAAAAATATGTTTATTACTGTGTTTCTTTAATAAATACAGCGAAGCTAGAACTTAAATCAATTGTTAAGCCTTCTATTGTCACAGATAACATAATACTATACCTATTATTAAGCTATGTTGCAAGTCAATGCGTATAGGCGTATTAGGGAAGTTGGGATGTAAAAGTTTACATGATTTTTATAAATTACTCAATCAATACACATCAATTTGCTTGAATACAGAGAGTAAGAGATTTGTATTAAACTCGATGTAAATCCAAAAAATACGAACCTTTTTTTAACTTAATTGCAATAAACTGCATGTTACTCTAGCAAACCTATTCATTTTAATTTGTTATTGTGCGTCAACACTTTAGTTTATTCAAATATCTGTATAAATTAGGGTATTTTTTCTTTTAAATCTAAACAGGTCATGTCAGTTAATAGAAACCGATTTACATGATAATGTTGAATTTATAAACATTAATCTATTAAATGTGGAAGTTTTTTTTCGTTAGACAGTATGATGCGAATATATCACCGTAGTCATCATCATCAACCCATATATCTTTTGCTGGGACACAGGCCTCCTATGAGAGTTCAGGCCATAATCAACCGAGCTAGCCAAGTGCGGGTTGGCAGATGTCACATGTCGTCGAATTTTTGATTCTCAGACATGCTGGTTTCCTCACGATATTTTCCTTCACTGTTTCGAGTAGTGGTTATGTTAGTCACATGTGCAGATAAATTGAAACACAGTTAGAGCGCTGGTTCTTCTATGGTTATGTATTATTTAACTAAACCGAACCAAACTTAATCCAACCTAATATCAAATGTATATTTCACAAATATTTGAAAATATGTCAATCCCATCCAAATTATAATTATTTCGCTCAGAACGAAAGAAGCAATCCCCAGAATTTAAGGTAGAAAAGAAGAAGTTCAAGCAATAAGCAAGCTAATAAGCATACACACAAATTAAATTTTAAATGATATATAAGAAAAAATATTTCCAGGTTGCATGCAAACCCATAAATGGCGGCCCATCAGATGTGTCTTCACTATCCAACGCCAGTTCTTCATCAACGTCCCTGTTCAGCTGTTTTCACTGCGCTGTAAGTATGCACTATGCATTAGATATGTGATTTCCACTTGAGAAGTCCTCCTGTATAAGAAGATAAATTAGGTATGCTCGATTATAATAGCATTCATGTTTATTTGTACAATAAACAGCTACTTAATTAACAGTAATATAGATACTTTATAAGTATGCTTCAATGAATCCTTGTTAAAAATTAAAAAAAGGAAAGGAATCTGAAAAAATTCGACTTACGTGAAGGCAATTCAATGTTGTAAAATATCTGATAGGTAAAATTGTTACGTGAATAAAAATTCACCATACTCTTTTGCCCGTAGTACGCAAAGTTCAGAGAGCAAAATATGGACCGTCTTTTCAAGTTTTCTATATAAAATTGAGATCAACGGGCTCTCGCAAGGACATGTTCACGAAAACTGAATAAATGAAAACATTTTGCCGGTGTCATATAATTATTGTAATCGTTTGGATTATGTGTGGACGCGTGAAATATGAATCGGTTGTGGCTTTGAATACGTAGAAATTATTAAATTGTTATATCACGCGCTAGATTTCATAATTTTACTGTTGAAATTGAAGCTGATTCACGTGTTGATCAATAACTAAAATAAAACACTATGTAAATTAGTGTCTATTTATTGGAAAATATAAATCTATATATATAAAATTCTCGTGTCACAGTTTTCGTTGCCATACTCCTCCGAAACGGCTTGACCGATTCCTCTGAAATTTGGTAAGCATATTGGGTAGGTCTGAGAATCGGCCAACATCTATTTTTTATCCCGATATTCCTACGGGATACGGACTTACGCGGGTGAAACCGCGGGGCGCAGCTAGTTATAATATAAATTAGTGTCTATTTATTGGAAATTAATTATTTAAAATGCCGAATTCGTTCAAAATGATAACAATAAATATAATTTTAGTTTCAGAATAGCATCAAAGTTATCAAGAAGGACAAACATTCTTCTAAAACTAAGGTAAATCTTTTTATTAACTATTTATTAACAAGCTTTTAAACGTTTCGGTTATGGCAGTCCCATGTAACGAACACCCTTACTAACTAAATACAGTTTAGACTAAACTAAGGTTTAAAATATAAAAAATATAATAAAAAAGCAAAACTAGAAGCCTGCTAGGTGAGTAAGACTTAGAATATCAACTTCGGCTTGACAAAAACATAAAAAACAACTTACCGATACTACCAATCTAGGCAGAATATTGATAAATCATGACAATTGTCTGAGGCACAGAACCATATTGCATTCATAAGTAGTCAAAACTCGCATGGAAACATCCGGCAAAATTACAATACGTTACGTGCTATCCCTCAGATACCTACGTAACTTTTTATATCATTTGACCGCGACTATGTAATAATGTCCCAATACTAAATATTTAAAATATTTATGCGGATTACATTGCGTAATATTTGGATAATACATGACTGGTGGATTATTCAATAAAAAGCCTTTGAATTATACAGATATCGTTAGTGTAATCGTTTTGTATAGTTTTGCCTATAAAGTCTACTCGTTTTTAAGTAAACATTTTTGTTATTTTTAACACACATGTTGCGAAAACTAATGCGCAGTTGTTCAATATGTTAGAATAAAGATACCATGGAAAAACATTTTATCAAACCTAGACAATAACAGGAATAATCTTGAGTTGTTTGTCTCTTGTTTTGCGTTTGTAAGTTTATACTATCATCATTCTCGATTACATTGTGTATATGTATATGTTGCATTTTCTTTTTAGATATTTATAAAGCCCTAGTCTATGATTCAATATTAAGTGCCGAATCTGTGGAGATTCCGCGAGCAAAAGCAAGGACACATTTCTATTGCGTATATATCGTTTTAAAAATTGCATATTCGTGTTTTGCTATTATTTTGCTGTCACTCACATATAACTAAAATAAGTATCAAGCTATAGACAAAATATTAAATATATTTGGTCATACTTAACTCCATACATCATTAATTCATTGTCTGCTAAACTAAACATCACAAATTTCGTCTTTTTAAATAGGACTAAAATAATAAATATGCTCGACTTTCATATAAAATTTGCAAAAGTCCTGAGCATGAGCTTGCATCGTTAGATGAGCGTTATCCAGGCCCACTCAAAATGTGTTCTTAGCGCGTATACTATAAACTTCACTTTTATGCAGTCATCGGTTTTTCAGATTTTGTGATGAGTGACCTTTCGCTTTTATTTATGTAGTTTTTTATTTATAAAATCCGATATTTTAAGTACTCCAAAAATATATATATTACACATATCAGTAATAATGTATACTGGTAAAACATACTCAAATATTAATGAATCAGATGCCCCGAATTTATTTTCCCTGTCCGCTTCGTGGAATACCCTGAACGTAAAATTTATTTACAGAGCACTTCTTGATTTTTATAATGGTGGAAATATCATTACCTATGCACAAAAAATATAAAAAAGGACACTTGTGTTAAAATACACTAGGTGATTTAAATTGGCAATAAAAAACATGTGTTTAAATTAAAAAAAACACAGGATAAAATGAAGCTGCACCGTTTAAGATTAGATCGTTATAAACAGCAAATTAAGTCGTGTAGGTCTAGATTATTATAGGTCAGAAGAGAATGAGCTGGTGGTCCGCCTGATGGTAAGCGATCCCCACCGCCCATGAACATTCGCAGAGGTTGTGCCTCTGCGGAGGCGTTGCCCGCTTTTAAGGGGTAGGGAAAAGGAAAGGATTGACGACTGGAAAGAAGGAATTTACTGGGACGGGTAAGGAAAAGGAAATGGGTCTCTGGCTCCCCCACTCACCGTACGAAACACAGTGGCATGCCACTATTTCACGCCGGTTTTCTGTAGGGGTGTGGTGTGTGGTCCCCGTTGCGAGCTCGCTCAATTCGTGCCGAAGCATGCTCGACTCCCACATACAAAAAATACTTATAATAATAAACTTAAACGCATTTCAATCTATTCAAGTCTAAGCGATCGTTTCGACACTATACAAAAAGGTTCTAGATCTGAGAGAAAATGGAAGTATTTATGAAAATTTTGTTGTCTGTAATTCATGAGTTTTTTGATTTAATTTGATATTGTGAGGTATACGCTTGTAAATTCCGGAGTGAGTGACCCGGTGGGACGGCGCGGGCGACGGATCACGTTTTTTCTCCCACTTCACTGGCGAGGGCTTGCTTTCTTTCCTCCCGATTTTGCGAGACACGTGACTGTATAATTGGAGATTAGATTATACTCGCATGGAACTGTTTACTCTAGGTTCCTCACGTTGATTGCTTGTTGTTGTCCACAAGTTTTATAATGTGAAAGTTTGAATGAATAAAATATATTTATCATAAAACAGAATAAGAAAAGTCCCTTATTCATAAACATTGTTTTTTGTGTGAGATAGGAAAACACAGTACTTCTGAATAATGTGTAAAGGGATAACAGAAATATGTAGCTGGCTTTATTCTTAATATACTTGGTTAACAAAAGCATATCTCTTTAAAAATACCCTTTCTTTCAATTGTAATTTCTGATGGAGCAGCAATTGAGCAGGCGAGTAAGCATTAAGAAATATCCGCAACATTAATTCATACGTATGATAGGCGTTCTGTGAAGCATCACTATTATATTTAATATTTATATAAAAAAGATAATTAGGCACATAGGCCTAATTATTTTTTACCTTGTTCGACTACCATAATTTTTTTACGATCATATTTTTCTTATCCAAACCATACAAATTTTATAATAAAATAGTTTTCTCTTCAACTTACAAGGTCTATACGTAACAATATGTTAAAAATTTATACTTTCATCGTTCCAAGGTAAAAGTACCATCAAAGAAATATTTCGAAATTTAGTCGTAAATCTATGAAGTAAGGGAAAATTCCGCGCTGTTTATAGATATGAAAGCTATTTGAATTTGACTTTACCTTACCATTGAAAATAAAAGCAATGAGGAGTGATGAAATATAATCTATCTCATTATAATTCTTAAGTTGACAGGACAAAAAGAAAACGAAATGGTAACAAAGACATTAATAGTAAGTAGACATCGGAGTCACGTGTATTTCGCTACTTTTTTGAGCTAAGTCAATGCTTTAAATTACTATCACTTGCTGGGAGCACGTGTTTTATGAATAAATTATAATATTTCAGGCAGTTAAGTTAAGCGTTCGCTTACTTCAGAGGTTTGGATGTCTGAGGTGAATTCATGATATGTAATTAGAAGCCACGTGAAAGTTTAAAGTTTAAAGAAATGGAAAGTGTTTCCTTCATTTATGTTCGTTTATACGCGTACCTTCCTATTTTAATACATTACCTTAGCTTTGTTTGTCAATTTTATTCTAATTGCTAAAAATGTATTAGACTCACAGTCTCTCAATTTGCAAGACCGTTTCCCAATTTCACGACATATTTTTTTAAATATGAGATTATATATATTTATATAAATATATATCAATTATAGACGGGCTTCTAATCTTTTTAAAAATTTGTGAACCGTGTAACCATATCTTGGTGGAGAATCATATTTTAATTTATTTTAAACTAATTTCTCGTCAATTTTTCCTGTTTGAAGTGAAAAAAAATCGTGATATTTGCCGAGAACCTTTGCTTGCTCTGTCATAAAAAATACATCGGCATATTTTTTGTGGGGAGATGTTATATATACCCTACCATCATCACCCTATAATCATCTGCATTTTTTCTGTGTCACTAGAAAAGAAGCTACAAGGGGGCCTCCACCGCTGGTACTAAACTCAGCTGCATATGCATTTCATAAAATTAGCCATCACTCTGATATAGATATGAAAAGATTAGTTTTTTTCAACTAATTTCGTGTCCTATGGAATTTTACTATGGAACAGGGCAGTAGATTTTAAAACAAAGTTTATATTACAAAATAGTTGACGTACTCAGGACTCACTAAGAGATCTCTTTAGAATACTGGTATCTTTACTAGGTATATATACTATGACGGCAGCGTCATAGTATATATATTTAACAACATTTTATATGTACACAATACCACCGACTTACACATAAGAGTAGGAGGGTAGACATTACTTTGTCATAAGGCACAGAAATAAAATTTAAATGCATGTTATTCGACTTTCTTAAGTAAAAAATTCATTTGTAGAACTAGGCATACGAATTACTAGGCATACATCCAAAGAGTTAAGTAGTGATAAATTTAGAACCTAAGTATATAAAAATTATTAGTTCAGAGATATTTTAATAGCATTATGGAATACTAGCTGCGCCCCGCAGTTTCACCCGCCTAAGTCCGTATAACGTAGGAATATCGGGATAAAAAGTCGTATATGTTATTCCAGTTGTCCAGCTGTCTTCCTACCAAATTTCATTGCAATCGGTTCAGTAGTATTTGCGTGAAAGAGCAACAAACACACACACATCCTTACAAGCTTTTGCATTTATACAACACAGAACTTTCGTTGCATTTTCATGGTTTCGAGTGAATACATATTACGTTAAATTGATATGATTTTAAAATTGCAACTACGGAGTTTCATCTTATGAATATTCCAAAGTGCTTCTAGTAAAAGTCTAATTGAATAAATAATTGTTTGAGTTTACCAACAACCATAACATCGATTTGCATTTAAAAACTTTTGACTTGATTTTTGTTCATGCACTGTCGTGTATTGTATGCAATGACTATTAAGAGAAAATAATAAATATTTACTTGTTCTATGTCATTTTGTTTTTATTTTATCTAGAGCCTGATGCATTTTTTTATTCTGGTTTAGGTCGGAACCATTTAGAAACCGACTCAGTTTAATGCTTCCCTACATCACAAATTGTCTGTATTTTAGCAGCGATATTTTTGTCACGGTAGGCAATATATATAATTTTTATATTCGTACGACGTCGTTCCGTCCATCTATTATCCATTTCCAATTTTGTAGAACCAGAGGATTGATTGATTGATTTTGGTATTGGGTTCCAGAGGATTGTAGGAACTTCGCAAACATAGCTTGTTTAATTTTGGATCTGTGACCAGAAAACAGTTTAATTGCTTTGAAATAAAATGAGTGAGATTACGTCGTAGAAATTCAGAATTCATCTATTCACGGTGATACAATATGTTATGTCTTCGGCGTGTATGTTTCAAATAGTTTTAAATGTTTATGAACTCTTAAGTTTTACATAAATTTCAAGGTCGTGATCACGTTTTCAATACTTACCTCAGAAAAACAACTCCACATGAGTGAAATGATAAACGTAATGTAATCGTTACATAATCCTATCAACATAATATTGATCTTGTCCCGTCTTGCGAAACCGATAAGAACCCACATAAGTACCTAGACTTCGTATAATATCTCAGGAGCAGGTAAAAACATGACGTATGTAATATCACAGATAGTATACTGTAGGTAATGTGAAAGAAACTCTAGAAAGTGCTTGGGATTTTCACGCCTTCGTTATTGAAGTTTGTTTTTGTTATGTATTATAACGTTTAATGAATAAGTTGTGAAGTCGAAGTGTGTATATTTTTTTACGTACGACTATGAATAACCATAGTAAATAAAAAATATTTAATTTATATAATTAGAGTAGCGCAATTTAATATCTTTTTATTGCATCGGGTAAATTCAGTTTTTTCGGCAGCTTAATTTTTTGTTCAAAAGTTTTTTTTTGATCTACTCAGGCTGAGCATTAAGCTTCTTATAGAAAAGCTTTCTTATACAGTCGTCTAAACATAAATTAATTATAGTCTCTCATTCATTAACTCAGTAGGTAGTATCTATAAATTGTCGTGAGGTTGTTTCTCATAACTTTTGTTGCATATTCATTACATATTATAATACATGACTACAGCTACTCATACGACAGTTTTTTCTTTCAAAATTCCGCTTCGCTTCACTTCATTGTTCACTCAATTCTATATAAATACTATCATGTAAATAATATCAAATACTATAACGTTTGTCATGAATGTAGATTTACTCAATTAAGATGCAAAATATTGCCACTTAGGTTAAATAATTTGGCGGAAAGCTCACCCCCGTGGAATAACACGAGGTTTACTTTTTTTCTAAATAATAGGCGAAAGAAGATTGTATGTTTAAAATAAGAATAGACCTTGACAATCTAATAAACAATTGATGTTTCAAAATCATTATAATGTGTTAAATTAAGAATTTTAATTAGGTAGCATTCATGAAATTTGGGTAGATATTGTAGATATTATTTAGATTACATTTATGTATTGTATTTATATCTTTGTGAACGGTTAGTTTGGCCGAATAGAGTGTTCTTGTAAGTGACTGGCGTACAATATACATAATAAAATTCACGTGTACGATATAACACGGGTGTAACATGAGGGTTATGTTTACCATATTTTTAATGTTATCTTACTGAGGTACGGACTAGTGAGCCAAGTGCCGTAGGTAGGCAGGAATCGATAGTATGTAACTAGTTACATATATCTTAGTTATTACAAAATGTGTTTACAAAAGCTTTTAAAAGAAATTTAAGTTGATTTTTTTATTCAAATGTCGGTGAAACTACTGAAATGTTATGTGTATTGGCGTAAAATAAATATATGGAAACTGCGGCATAACTTGTGACTCCAAATAACACCAAATGCATTTCGTTAGTACAACCGCTTCCAAAAAAGGAGGTGATAACATCTTTAATTTATTGGACTGCATTTTTCCAAATTCCAAATATTACGGAATTATGACACTTTTTTTTTGTTAAATTTGGTGCCTACTATGAGGTCTCATTTAATTGTGTTCTAGTTCTGATATATAACGTAGTTTAATTTTGCTAAAAATAATAATTGTAAGTCATTATGTGTCTACTATTTACTCGCAAAATAAAATACTTAGATTCGTATAAAAGTTACAGTAGGTACTCACATACCTACAGTTCAGTTTATTAAATTTATGTCTACCTATAATCTACATACAGGCTGTTCAAGAATTGAAATCGGTTAAAAAAGCTATGTATATTTATGATAATAATTATCATTTATTACCTACAATATTTTTAGTCCGTATTATTTTAGTCTTTTTTTAACACCATTTCGCACAGTTCGACTAAACGAAAAAAAAGTTGATCTCATTGTTGGTCATTATAAATTCTACTCGGTAATTTAATACTAATTTTTTATTTTAATTACCTATGAATTCATAAATACAAGAGTAATTTGAATTTTATCATTGATAAAAAATTATACGTAGATGTAGGTAACATGACATCTTTATATATAAAATTCTCGTGTCACAGTTTTCGTTGCCATACTCCTCCGAAACGGCTTGACCGATTCCTCTGAAATTTGGTAAGCATATTGGGTAGGTCTGAGAATCGGCTAACATCTATTTTTTATCCCGATATTCCTATGGGATACGGACTTACGCGGGTGAAACCGCGGGGCGCAGCTAGTATTAATATACTATTCAGCTTCAACATTGATTGTAATTATAACAACTACACGCTTGATTTTATGACAGAATACGTTGTACGAAAAACATGTTTTAACCAATTTAAAAATAGATGCGGATGGCCTGATAATTATTTATTAAGTTACGTTACTATTCATTCGATCTGACCGGCAAATATAAATTACATTTACTCTGGTAGCTAACTCATTCCTAACATTATAAAATTAAACATTATGTTTTGTCATTATTTTCAAAATTATAATGACGTTGCTAGATATTTTTTTATAGCTTATAGTAAACCTGTTTATATCAAACATAATGTTGAGAATAAAGAACTTTTAACCAAATTATATTATTACTTCTTCCATTGCAATTCAAACTTTCATTGATTTATATACTTTTAAAATATTTATTACTTTTATAAGTCAGTCACGTGAGTTGTATAATTATAAACATGTACGGTGCTTCGTGACTTATTTAGTACATATTCGAGTACCTACTTAATTTGTAAATTCGTTACTGTTGCGTCGTACGGAGTAAGGAAGCAGCAAGCGAGAAGTTCGCATGTACATAATACGATGTAAAGGGTATTTCGGTTCAGATAAGCAGGCAGGAGGCAAGCCGGTATAGCCGGCAGAGGTCAGTATTGACGTCAATGTATCACGTGATCGTGTACTAATACCTACCGGACAAGGATAGGCGCGCATCGTTGCTACTTGCCACAAGTCGCAAGTGCCGAGTGCTGCGCAACGCGCATGGGCGCCGCACGTGGTGGCTGCAAGTTAAAGGCTGCAGCCCCCATACTTGAAAAGCACAAAGCCTTGAGTCGTCATTCCTAAAATGATCATACCTAGTTCAATCATCCAAAGTCATGTAGAAGCTACAGCTTTCTTATTAATGCGTTTTGAATCAATAAATTTGTTTATTAGTTCTTTGTTATACATTAATTTTAAATATATATCATATTATGTAGGTAGTTACACAGATTTGTGTTAAACAATTGTGTTAAAACTCTTGTAGGAATTATCTTAATCTGTCCAGAGATTTGAATATAATCCTATAATAATAAGAACATTAATTTTTTATGTCACTATTAACATTTTTATTTTGTGCATTCATAAACCAAAAAACAAATGCCCTTGTGTAAAGGAATTTATTTATCCTATTGTTATCGTAAAGCAAATGTTTTCAATGCAGCGTATTAATGAAACTAAATGGTCAGGCGTTATTAAATTGCATACTACTCATGACAGTACTACAGTTTCACATTTGATATCTGATGTTTGAGAAAATGTAGCATAAATTTATTTAATTTTGGTGTTTATTTAATTACTGTTAACGTGTTTTGATAACGATATTTTCTATTGTATCTATCTCAGATTATAAAAGAAAAGACTTTTCTGAGGATGTGTGAAACTTGCTCATTAACCTGATAATGAGATGCTCAGTACAGAAACAAAATGTATAATATGTATTGTAATTAATTATTTATTTTCTGAACTAACTAAAAAAAGAACTGGGGAAAACAACTATTTTAAACATTTTATAATGATTAATATACGTTTCTCGTGAAGTTTATGTCATCGGCCAAGCACCAGTAATTGGATTTGATGGAGCAGAATCATATAAAGAAGAATAAGTTTTCATTTTTCTCTCCGTTTCAACTTTCAATAACCAAAATTTTATTGACATTATGCCAAGTCTGAGTCTAAGACTATTGACGTGGCCATGGAGATAGTTAGTTGCTAGCTATGTTTTTTAACGCTCTCTTAAAGAACAATATTAATCTTTAAGACGTTCCCAGGGTCTGCGCGAATGCGACCATTACCTTTGTATTTTAGATAGGTGTAGTAGACTACATTTTAAGCCCTAATTTGTTTGTGTACGCCGTGGGTCAAATGCCCGAACAAAATGCGCAATGACCTTTGGTAAAGAAAACGAATACGACAACGTTTCCAAATTAAATTTCAGTTGCTATTTCTATGTATATATTCGCCACATTAAAATACAAACGTGACAAATTTAAAATATAAATGTTTATGATATTAATACACATATTGTGATTTACATTTTTATATTTAGTTATTTGTGAGTTAAATACAAATTTAAAAATCGGCATGTTATTTGCGTTAGCAAATTTTCTGCATAGGCTCTTTTGAAATTGTAATATCTTATAGAAAAAGCACTTGTATTTTGAATTTGGAAACAATGTAAATAAAAAAAAAAATTTGTGACGGTAATTTACTTGTATTACACCTCTTTCATTGACCTAGTCTTGCCATAAATATTGTAATAAAGAAAAAAGAAAATTGTTAACTGCAAATAACATTTATTACT
>NC_052121.1:3660526-3668804 GCF_012273895.1 Zerene cesonia | reverse complement strand
AGAAACCACCGGAAAAAAAGTTTTTTTGCAATTTCGGGGGATGACTTTTTTTCAACCCTTATAATTTTTTTTTGGTGCAACTACTTACGAAATTATCTTCACTACATACGACTACATATCTAAATCTATCGCATGGAGCAAAAAAATGTGAATTTTTTTTAAGTCGGGTGCCAAGTTCACATAGCCAATTATTCGAATGTTCATTGAGAGGCATTAAATAGGTCTACATTAATTTCGTTTGCAACAAAGTAATCTCAAGGTTCCCTAAACATTTCACATGAATGGCGCCAGTCTAGGTGTTTATTGCGAAAACTGGATTTAATTTGCATTTATTGGATGTTTTGTATGAAATTGAATGTATTATCCTTTTGACGTCAAACTATAATAACTGTCATCGAGTTCCAAACATACGATTTCTCTGACACTTAACTCTCCATGTGATTTAGCGTTTAAACTCTTTGATTAGAAAAATGAATTGGCTCAAAATACTTCTACATATTAATCGTGTGTTTTGCTACATTCTTCACAACTCAGTCACAGTCGATATAGACATTATCTACTTATCCACACCCTGACTGACAAACTCACAGTCGATATAGGTGTTCATACACGCGATCAGAAAATGAATCTATGTTGGCAACGAGTAAGCAGCAAGTATGTTAGACTTTTTTCCTGCTAAGTCACTCTTTTCTTTAATCTAAAATGCGCGGCTATCCGCCCTTTTATATTAGAGGAAAACATCGACTAATCAAACACATTGATAGTGTAGTACAGACTATGAAAACGCCGCTTTTTTCACGATTTTTTTTTATTAGAAATATATATATATATATGATATTATATATATAAGATATTATTTCTCTTGTCGGAAGAACGAGGACCTAAATAATTTTTGACCTGAACGCAGTAGCTTAATACTTTGAAATATAAAACGTAAACATAACAAAAAAGTGTATAAGAATTGCGTAATTGTGTTTTTATTTGTAAAAATAGAACAGTCATGAAGAACAAAAGTTCATGTTTGTTTCCAATGAAACAACATTACACCACAATATTCTAAAAATAATTCAGTGTTTAAGTTAAACTTGTATTAATACAAGTACGATTAATCGTTGCCTATCGAAAGGCTTCGAACCTTAACTAATTACATACGTCTACCTGTGTTCGTGGCCAGTTACTAAATTGATTCAACATTAGAGTTGATTAGCATTTAGCAGCAGGTAGGTGTTAACCCTGTCACAAGTCACGTAGGCTTTATGATTTGGTAGAGTCGCGTGCCCTCTACTAATTACTGCAACCTTTATGCAAAAGGGCATTATTTTATATTAATGTACATATAATATTATATATTGGTAAATGTACGTGAATCAACTACCATACTCAAAAGTTTGTTATAAAGCTTTATGCGACATTTACATAATATAGTATCTGTATGAAAAGATTGTTTGATTGTGTATAATTCTGTTTTAAATCAACCATAAAACAAGATTATACTTTCTTCTATATTTACTTAACAGTGGATTAATACAGCCAATATGGCAATCTTAGGATTTTTTTTTTTATTTTTTTTTATGTCATAGGATTTAGATAGATATCCAATTAACAATTCCAGCTTTACTTGTACTAAATTATATTCGTGGTATATTATTAACATATTCTATCACTATATGCTCTCTGCATCAAATTTAAATATTTATTGCATATAACCATCCTAATCCGAAAAGACGTCAATCCGTAATGATCTTGTCGCAGTTTATTATTTAAATTATTGCACACATATATCAGGGCCACCGCCATTTTTTTATAATTGCTGTCCTCATTAAGGGTGATAGTATAATATTTATAAAAATCGATTTAGGCGAAGCGTACGTGACTAAACACAAGTGTGTCAGATGTTAATGATCACGAAGCGTGTTGATTAAACGATTATTAATTAAGATTTAATTAATTTCAAAATTCAGATATTATTTTCCTTATTCAAGTTATATAGGAAATGCTAGATACAGGCACGCGGGCTAGCTTTCCTCTTTTGGTTAAGTAATCTTTAAAGGTAAAGTGTGCGCCTTATTTAGGTCTAGAAATAAGACGTTGCTTCAAGCCACTTTATCTTTCACAACGTTTAGTGTACAGCTAAGAAAACATACTTAAGTTTATTTCATAAAAAAACCTGACTGTGAATGATTTCTTTACAAATACGAGTATTAACGACTCCAAAGAGCATACGTAAACCATTCTATGAAACGTTTTGAATCTATAAATTATACTGGGAATTGTAATGAAACTGTTGTCTGTCAGACTTTGTTCAGACGTTATTTATAGAATCTCGTAGGCTATAAATTTTGATGTAGCATTGTTTGACTGGTGTCAGTGTAGGGCAAAGGGCAACGATCAATCGTCCCGGATCAAGTTAAGAATGCAGACGTTCGGGGTAAACGCACTACAGATCCATCATGCATTATGTAGGAGGTGCATCATTGACCCCTCGGAAACTGATTTCATTTGTTGCGATCAAACCTCATACCGATTCTTTTTGCAAATCTCAGAAGGAGATATTCAGGATTGAAAGCCTCGAAAGGAAAGTTTAGTACAAAGAACGTAAAAAGTTAAACTATGTATATTATTATGAATCAGTTGTATAATTCATACCTTAATACAGCAAGTTTTTGTGTTAGAGAATCCGAGTTTATGATTCGCCTAATGGTAAGCGATTACCACCGCCCATTTTCACCTTACCCAGTTTTAAGGGAAGTAGGATAAGAAAAATATTGAAGGACAAGAATAAAGGAATGAAATGTGTGGGTGTAGGAAAATGTTCTCATGTGGTCCGATTTTAGATTCTGTAGTGGTACATCTCCAGGCATGTTGATGTGATTTTCAATAGAAAAGAATGATGAATCGTCAAAAGACGGAAAGAAATTAATTAACAAATTAATACTTGGGAATGCAATACGGAAAAAGCCGACTTTTATCGCGAAATTGTTATATTATATTTTAACTCCTTTTTCGATCGATGATGGAAAGTGTTATTAAAAACATACACCTTATACATGTACCCTTATTTTCCTAATTCTTAATCTAAGTTAGAGATTGATCTGGGTTTTTATTATCTTATTATTAATTAATTATTTATTGTAGAATAAAACTTCTGTACTAACTTTTATAGATCTTATGTTATTTATGTGATTTCATTACACATAACTTTTAAATGTTAGATTAAACTTTATTTATACGTCTAAAAGCGACAGCGTCATAGCCAACAGACATAAAGAGTTAAAATTAGTTCGAGAAGCATGCGTATTCATTAAACGGCCGTGTGAAAGAGTGGCTGTTGTGATTGAGGTTAAACATAGGTTAAATCGTAATTGGGCTTGACAAGAGAGATCAAATATAAACGATGAGCGACTTGGAACGGTGCGCGCCCACGGGCGAGGCGCGTGCTGTTTAGGCCTCTCATACCCACGCATTTCCGATTGAATATTATAATAAATTAATAACTGCCGGAAGCGGCCTGATTGGAACACTGAAAAATTATCTTCTGCTTGAATACTTAACAAGAACTACTAATACGCGTTATGCTGTATACATTCTAGAATTATAATGTAAGTGACGTTTAATGTAATAATTTTCTAGTCTTAAGTCGATCTCTTTTACGTCTATCTATTTACAACCGATATAATGGACCGATTCTCATGAAATTTTGTGTAGGGCTGAGAATTGGTCAATATTCGGGTCAGCTAATAGTCTATAGGTACTTTTAATATTTCGCTTCGGTACTTGGATATGTAAATTCCAAAAGACAACGACGACAGACAACAACTATACTGGTAAGTTTGAAAACATTCGAAGACAAAAAGATTAATTTTTTTTATTTTTAACAACAGATAAACACTGATTGAATACTGCGTTCTTTAATATTACCAATGCAACGATTTACCATACGCAAACCCGATGCAATAGCACCTGGTATTTATTGATATTTTTATGATTGATTTATTATTCATTTTGTAGGCGACGAAGAGTTTGTTAGTCTCATAATGTTAGCGCGTGCTTGTCGTGTCCCTCCCACAATGCCAAGTATGCCATTAACTAGTTCAATCACTGCTGATATTTTATATTTACTCAATCAATTACAATCTTGTGCTGTTTGCTAATTTAAAAAAAAAGAAATATGTTTTTAAATACCAGTTGGGTTTATACATATACAATACGAATGATTATTTTGTATAATGCTTATTTTCTATTTAATTTTAGTTTAAGTACACTGTTTTTCGTTTCAAATTAACAATTATAAAATTATTATTAAAATTATTAACAATTAAAAATCATATCTATGTTCTGTGACTGAAGTGTCGTTTTTAAAACTGTGTAAAAAATGTATAACCTACAAACGACAATAACAAAACACACTAGCATTTCGCGCTTCAACCGCATATTCGAAAAAAAATTGGATGGAAATGAGATGCTTTACCACGCCAAAGTCGGTTTAGTAGCCTATATCACTCTCTAGCCTGAAACCTCCTATATACCTATCTTCAGACACAAAAATCATTACATTGATCCATAGCAACGTGAAAGAAAAGAAAATAAAGCAACACACTTTCGTATTTATATCACTTTCTTCAAAAAAGGTTTTCACCTCAAAATATTATATAATAACATAATTATATATAATAACATAATTATTGTCACCTTACGAAACGTAAACCATTCAAGAACGACTATACGGATTTTAATGATTTTGATTTTAAGGATTATAACAATTAAAATTAATATGAATTTTTAAATAACATCTTAAATTTCAAAAACTCACATATACTTATATGCGAGCAATAGATACTTAGATAATTATCTAAGTATTACCAAATATCAAGTCAGTATTTCTGTTCATTTTGATAGGAAGATTTATTGGAGCGTAAATTACAAAATCTATAAGTTATTTTTTTGCGTGTTTTGCTTCTAGTTCCTTAGCTTAAATAAATGATGAATTCATCATACGACTTTTTATATTTTTACTATCATACATAGAATTGTATAGTTTGTCCCCTTTTTCCTTCCTAGCATGTTTGTTTTTGCGAAAATTCAATAATAAACATTAGACCAGGACCAATTCCATAATATAGTATTCGAATCTTTTATTGAAATTTATTTTCATAAATTATACATTTGAAGAACGTACGAGAATGTTTATAAAATTCATTCAGCTATGAAATTGGGGATTTATAATGTTTTTATTCATGTTTTTAAAAAGCATAACAAGAAATTAGATATTAGCATACTTTAAAACTCATTGTAATTTCGTATGGGGTCGGTGCCGGCAATTTTAATGCTGGCATTAGGAATTTTGGACGTCATTATGTAAATTCCTTATTTGAAATTAGTATAGGCACATACGTTTCCCATGCAAAGGGTACAACTTACTTTGCAAATAAAAATAGAATTGAAACTCGTCAATCTTTGACGTATTCGAAAGTAGATTACTGATTTAGGAATAATTCATATTGATATGATAATGATATAAAAATACGAAAGTACTAAAAAATATGTACTATAAACAAAAATTTTGTGTAAAAAAAACGAAATCTGACTTTATAACGAAATAGTTGTTTGTATAATTTTTCACATTAATTAAATCTTCATTATCAATCAATATTGGTTTTCATTTGCTTTTTTGGTAATGAAAGAAAGGTTGAAGAAGATAAGTGTTGAAAACGTATTTTAAATGTTACCTGAATATCTTTTGTAATATTAAATAAAGAATGTATTTTATAGGTCATTCGACCACACTCAATATCACATATTTTGTATTTTATTATTTTGTATTCTAAGTTTAAATTGTACGGAACTCTCAGTCGGCGTGAGGATCTTGAACTTGATCGTTTTCATTCAAATTTAGATCACGTATTGAACCAAAAATAACAACAACAAATAAACATTCAAACGTAAACGTATTATTTACGAACTAGCAAAAAAAGGAAACGAAATTGTTTGTTATCAACACCGAACAGCAGTATCATTCATAAATTAGAGACGTAAAAATTAATGTTAGTCACAGACACGGTCACATTTATGACTTATTCTTATCATTATACATTTGTATTTCAGTCTACATTTCGAGTCTATCATATATTTAAGGTTTCCTTTTTCCTAAAGTATTTAAGTCTATTTTATTATTATTATTTCTATCATTTATAACCCGCCGACTTTTTCTCAGAAGAATGGACATGCTGTATACAAGACGTAATGCTGTATACCCGAATAACATTAATTTTTATAAGTATTATTGTATACGGCATATTTTTAACTTATAAGGGAAGACGTGATGGTGGATGGATAGCGATTCTATAGATCGATTCGTATGTTTTTTTTATGTCATAGCGGGCAACTGAGCTGCTGGTTCGCCTGGTGGTAAGCGATCACCACCGCCCATGAACATTCGTATTTACGGGGTAAGTGATGTACTGTAAAAGTAAATATTCAAATGCCTTAACTCAAACTCAAACATTTATTCATTCAATTAGAGACACTTCTATCAATCAATTGAATATTTATTTATTCTAGCAGAAATTTAATTCGTCATAAAATAGTTTTTCCATTTACCAACTTTTCTAGAAGCAATTTCTATAGAGAAGAGCAAGAAACCGTATACTTGCTCTTTTATAATCATCTCAATTGCGAAAACACATCTAATTAAAGAAATATGCAATACCAGAAAGAACCTGTGGCGTCACTCGCCTGGAACCCGGCTAAATTGTAGCCTATTAATCCAGATTATAATCTATATCTGTATCAAATTTTATACAGATCCCAACAGAGGTGTTAGCGTGAAAGAGTAAGTCGTAAACATCCATACATTATCTCAAACTTTCGCGTTCATAATATCAGTAGGATATTGTTTATCCTAACATATTCATGAAACTCAGTGCGTAATTTGCTCATTGGAATTGTTTGTGCAAGGCAAATGATATTATATTTACAAATTATCATGAAATAATTTACGCATTTATAAAATACCACATAAATAGGATGGTAGAGGAGGAGCTACGCGACCCTTGCGCGATCGCAGGACGGGCGCGAGCAGGTCAATCGCCCCCCAGAACATCTACATTCGATTATCACTGTGATTGTCCTCGGGTAGTATTTTAAGGAGTTTCCTATTAATATTAACGTCCGCTGCATATTCAACGCGACCTCGGCCATGGACCGGTCATCCGGCGAGTCACACACTACGACCGCCGTACAACGCAAGTAACGAACGCGTCAAAACTACGTCGATCATTACTTATGTACCTATTTTAAATTTGAATTTATACATCCCGCTTTAATATTTAGCTAAGTTTCAAATGAAATCATGTAAAATTCCACAATTCAGTAAGGATCTGATTTTGCAAAGCGATTTCTTTTATAGTTCTATATTATTGGTATACGTATATTCAAAATGTTAAAATAGTCAAGTGCGAGTTGAATTCGCGACACTAAGGATTCCGTACAAATATATCATAATGGGCAACTAAAAAAAAATTGGGTCACCCATCCAATTCACAACCGTTTCTACCGTTGATTATTGATTGAGCCCTTGATTTTTTTATTATTTGTTGTTATAAGGACACCTGAATACATCATCTTCTAGAATTTGAACTATCTAACTATCACGATCAATGAGATACAACCTCGTGTAAGACGGACAGACAGATAGACGGACAGCGAAGTCTTAGTAGGCCCTATTTTACTCTTTGAGATTGGAACCCTAAAAATTGTTTTAAACTAAATTTGCGTTTTATGTAAAAAAAAATGTTTTTAGAGGGGCAATGCAAAACGTAAAGTCTGATGAGAAAGTCTCGAAAGATTTTCCTTTCATCGGCGATCGCGCCGGAGCCAGTTCACTGCGGGTTCAATGATCCGATTTAGGGATTCACTAGAAGCACCTCGCCCCCGACTTTAAATATTTAAAAGTTTCTATGAATAATTTTAATGTATGAATAAGTACTTGACGGCTCTCATTTTTTTAGGATCAAAGATCTTTCACACTAATACTTCATACTTCAAGGATTGGGATATAGCAATTAAATCCTCACGGATGAAAAAAACGGAAAGTATGATCCTAAAGAGAGTTGACAGTACAGATAGGGCTTATAAAGTCTATGAATAGTAAAAATTATTTGGCAAATAATTTGTTTTCATATACTTATCGAAACTACCTATATGTCTGTCACCATATACCTATTATTTCATCTTTGACAGTATTGTAAGTATGATAAGTATTTTATAGTTAATACATTAT
>NC_052121.1:3645221-3659526 GCF_012273895.1 Zerene cesonia | reverse complement strand
TTTTTGTTCTAGTTTTTAATTTATTTACTGTTTTTTTTTCTGTGTTTCTGGCCTTGTTATAATTAGTACCCGAAACATATCCCTCTCTGCTTTTTCTATGGAGTTGACGTAAAGGTCTATTGAAGATCTTTGAATAGAAGTACTTAAGTATTTTTTTGTGTTTGATTCTCTGCCCATGACCACACTCGCTGTAAAGTGTTCGAAACATCGGGTTAATGTTATGAGGAATAAATTGCGTTTAAAATCCGTTAAAATTTTTGATGTAACTAAAACAATTTTTACGTATAAATTGTAATATCAGTTGTTATATAAGATGATTAGTCAGTGATTTTTCATTTAATTCAAATTTAAGTGTACCCTGCGTCGAATAGCCGACTGAACAGTCTGTCCAAACTCCTCAGGGGCGTTTTCCTTTTCTGCTGTGGACATTGTTCATCAGTATATGTAACTGGATATGACAAGTAACCTCTTGCATATTAATGTATCTATTAGCTATTTATATTATAATCATATAAAGCCCACCCATGCTGAATTCAAAGAATTATTGTCACGAGAGGAAAATTAAACAAATTTTATTTCAAAAGATAATGAAGTTTATGTAATTGACTATGTTATTATAGCTTTATTATTTTTCTCATAAATCGTTCACGGCTTACAACGTATAATGCAAAGCAATTCGGCTGAACAAATGATAACAAACTTTATCTCTCATTCAATATTAGTTACAGCTAAGCACGCTAGTTCAGATAGCGTTTTAATCCATTGATATAAACAAATATTAATTTTTCTTGTTGTTTCTGTACATATCCGCGAAAACATTCGCAGTAAGAAATGCTCAGATATTTTCGATTTGTACTATATTTACTTGGATGACTGTCAGCCATTAATACAATTGTCATAATTAGAATTTCAAGCGTAAAAAGTAATTTTTGTCATTAGATAACTAAGTGTGCAATTGATTATGAGTGACGAGAAATCAACAGAACAGCAACTTTCAAACATTCTATTGAAAAATGTACTTTTATTTATTTGTACTGTGATGCCTTTTATGATAAATGAAGTATTTCTAATTGAAAACCCTCTTTGAAAAAGTTGGGAGTGCTCCAATCATGGACTTAATTTGTTTTAATTAATGTATTTGTTGGTATGGTAGGTTGTAAGACGTTGTGGAAGAGCACACATTATACGCTTGTTATTTATGCAACGCGTTCGATTAAGACGCATGCGATGGAACCGCCGATACCAGACTTAGGACCATTTCCTTTTTGATCATTATTTAATTAGAAAACTCACGAAACACCCTGGTACAAATGTCTTAATATTTTTTGTCACCATCTTCCGCTTTATAATCCAAATCTATGTCGTGACCAAGTAAAATACGAGAGGGTAGAACTCTGTTCTGGCACCCGCCAGCCGCTAGTTCTTAATTCGATCATTTTATAATTCCCCTTTATTTGTTACTTCCTTATGTTTCATGAGTCTTAAAATTGATTGCTATAGCCGTTAATCTAAAAATAGTCGTTACAGTGACCAAAACAGACTAGTTCAATGGCTCATTATATAGCTTTACAAGTGCGGATCCCAAAACAACGCAAGTGTTGTATTATGCTTATCTTTCCATATCCATACGTATGACACTAAGAATCGTAACACCGTCGTAAAACTATTTATTGTTTGCATATTTTGAGAGATTCTTTCCAAATATAAGCACTGTCTTCATATTATGTTTTCTAAAGATTAACCTGCGCAAATTATCCTTCGGATTGATTTACCCTAGGTAATAAAATTATGTTTATTAAAAATAAGAAGTTAATACATTCTATAAAAATTATTTTAATACAAGATATTGGACAAAAACATTATATGGTTTATAACATAGAGTTGTTACCATTTTGCAGACGCAAACAAAATAACTTTATCCAAGTTCTTGATTATTGACGTCAATAAGTAGAGACAAATTCAGTTGATAATAAATAAAAATATGGCTGCTAAAAATAGCGATATTACAATCATTATCGTTTTTAAGCTACCATTAAGCGCTAATTTGAATCATTAATTAATTCGATGTCAATTTTTTGTTATTTGTCTATATCTACTGCTCACCAATTACTCGCTAAGGAACGTACTAGTACGCGTATTGCGACTTTTGGGACTATTTTCTCTAATAGCAACACTTTATTAGAGTTTAAACTAACAACAGACTAAATACAAATTTAAAATAATAAACAGAAATATTCAATTGACGTCAGCAAGGGGTAAAGTTCACGACATTGAAGAAAAGAAAATATTCAACTTCAGGGGTAAAACCACAGGTAACTGTACGATTAGGAAAATCCTTTTTTTTATATATAATTAAATGCGCATAAGATTTTGTATACCTACATACTTCGAAACTGCTTAAAAATCGTTGACGTTTTGTTCGGATGTAAATCAGTTGTTTTCGTAGATACTATCCACGTAATTTTCTGTAATATTTATAATAAAACTGTGACAAAACGTATTATTAAGTATCTGTGGGAACGTCAAATTATTTGTTAGGTGTATTTTGTCTTCAAATGCATCTGAAAAGAAATCAGCTGATGACTATTTCATAAAGCATGTAAATGACGGTGAAATCTAGGTTCAGTAAAATAAGCCTCAATTTTCCATTGAAGTATGCGCATCATGGTAACACGTAATTTGCGGTTAACAAATTAAACAATCCTTGAGGATGTTAGTGCATTGCCAGGGTTTTCCCCTTGTTATAAGTATTGACCAGTAACGATCTTACCCCTTGACGTATTTCACGCTACGTACTTAATATTATTTCAGCTTAACTTTACTATTAATCTATCTGTGCCTCGGGGTTTTACCTACGTTGTACATGTGAAGTCTTTAGAATTCCAATTAATGGACTATTAAACAATTTTTTTTAAATCGAACCTGAAGTTCTTAAGATAAGCGCGGTCAAACAAAAAACATGTGTTATTAGTATAGATGTATAAATTTAATCCCTACTAAAATAATGTTTCACTTCACTTCTCGCCTAAACTACTGTACCGATTTGGATAAAATTTGGTACAAAGATGGCAGAGGCTAGGCTAGGCTTCTTATCTCTTTTTGTGAGATTAAACGCATTTCTATGATCATCACCAGTATTAAGCATTTTCTCGTTTATTATTTACCTTAATCGTTTTATGTCTACACACAACGTTAGAGTTAATATACAACTTTCTTTCCTTTTGGTGTGTCTATTTAATACTTTTTTGTGTATTATTTAGAAATGTACACAACACGTATTTGAAGTGTTTGCTCAATGACAGAAAGTGCGGGTTCAACACCATGTGCCAGAGAAAGTGCAGGCTAGCGTGCCGCACTGACGTCAATTGGTACTGCGTTTCACAATAAACACTAAGCAATGCGCGTGCGTCGAAAACAGCAACCTCGATAGCTGGCCTTACTGATGACACCTTACTACTGATACCTACGATATTTGATATTTGTACACACGCTATGACGTACACTTGACGTTCTTAAGTGTGATAATTTCCGCAGATCGTTTGCTTCCTAATTAAAAATAATATTATAAAATACCAGCTGCGGAATAAAAAGTTGCCTATATGTTATTCCAGTTATCCAGCTATCTACGTACCAAATTTTATTGCAATCGGTTCAGTAGTGTTTGCGTGAAAGAGTAACAAATATACAAATACACATACCTACATTCATCCTCGCAAACTTTCGAATTTATAATATTACTAGGAAAGGAAGGATAGGATAATAGGATATATAAATATTTACGTATATACGTAACAATACATAACTACATTTTATACAAGAAAAAGTATTATTATTCCCTGTCCATTCTCAAGCAATTTTAATGTATACTTATTTAAGCAAATCAATCCATTGAAGATTAATGTTACATAAAGTAGGGTCCGATTTAAATGCAGATCACGTAGCTACTAGCAGTATGTATTGGTATGTACATCTTAAAAACCCAGTGGTGTTATAACAAACGATGTGCGTCAACTCATATACTTCTGAGTCGGTATTTAAGTCGTAAATGTTTGTTATTTCTTCGTTTTTGTGTTTTTTGTAATTAATATAAAATAGTCCGCTCAGTACATATGATTTTAGGTCAGTCTAAGCCCAGACTGACTTAAAATCAACTGCAGTATGATTTGTTTCGTTATTGAATTTAAAATAAGAATGAATTTGTTTCATGAAATCATTTCAGCGAAAAGTAATAATATAAAATTCCCTTAAAACAACGTGTAATATAAAATATACACATATAGTTAAGATCATTATACGTAATGTTAATGCAATTTTTGTAGGAAAACAAAACAAAATAAACCAGTTAAAAATATAAACTGGCTAGGAGCCATATCAATAAAAAGATCAAAGAGATATTTCGTACTATAACATCAAAGATGCTGTTGATAACGTCAATTCATTAAACTTAACCTTTTATAAATCACCGTAATGTTGTTAAAAAGGGTTAGAGATAATCTATATCGTGAGATTATAAATTGTGGAAAAATTGATTTCGATTTTTGGCCACCTAATAACAAATACAACCTTTTTTCCTTGGTTGGGGACAAGCCCCTTAGCACAGAGTAATAAGTACAAGTACCCACATGCTTGTTGGCTTATTGTTTAGCTTATATTTCAAAATTTATGCCATGATCTACTTCATTATTTTCTATAATTCATGTTTATTTCGGTATTTTACTGCTCAATTTCAATTGCCATATTTGCTTGTTTATGAACATGCATTCTGTAATTTTTAGCATACTAAAATATATGTGTTGTATACATATATTTTAGTATGCTAAATATTCTGCTATACATCAAAAATCAACAATTATGGATACCATACATTTCTACAATATAACATTATAGAAGTTTACCGTTGGACATGTTATTTAAGACATATTAAGGGATTTTTTTTATAAATAATTACAATAAAGCGGTGGAAATATATTAAATGCATTTACATATGACGAGGTTGTTAAAGCTGTATTTTTATATCGTAATTGTTAAACCAGGCGCCGCTTGCGTGTTAGCACTGACCCGTTCAGACTGTACATGGGTTATCACAGCTCTCGGCTCTTTCCACTCATTCACTGCAAACCGGCACAATCCCAATATCACCAACAATACTATTACGCTGTGAGTGCTTTAGATTGTGTATAAGAGGTTACATATAATTAAAGCGATAGTAAGTTATAACAAAATGCAAAATGTAGATCATATGGAAAAGTGAATACTTATTTGAATACGCCATTAACAAGTAATTAAAAAAAATTAACGAAAGTTATGGCATATGACAATTAAGAAAATAAAAAAAATATTGAACTAGAGTTGCTAGTTTAGTAGTGTATAGTATTTAATTATGTGATTCATTTATTGATGACATAAGGTGTCGAATAATTATTTTAACAAAAAACTAAATCTCGTTCAAATTGTCAGAACCGGACCAAATTTAAAGGGGAGGGCCATCAGCTTTCAGTAAAAAAAAACGAAAAAAAAAAATCGTCAAAATCTGTTCTATAAAAAGTGAGTAAGATGAGGTAATAAACATATAAAAATAATTGAGAACCTCCTCCTTTTTTTAGTTGTGTTCAGAAATTATTAACATACATTAGTATTAGCATATAATTTTAAAGTCAACTTCAAATAAAATTATTCCGAATACGAGCAGAATATGTTCTTTTAATCTAATATGTCTTCAAAAAGATAGCATACACTTTATATTATGTTATGATTGGCTATATAAGGTATGCAAAAAGGTTCATAGTAATAATATCACCTTATCACAACAATTAGTTAACATTAACAGCATTCAATGTTTACATTATCTCAATAGCAGCAATTAGTCGCGTGTATTTCTGTGTCCATAACGGACGTGGAGTCGTGCATTTTATTACTATCATTAATCCATAGGTATATGATATAATGATACCCTCTATAACACTTTAATACATTGTAATATGTACTAGTTATACGTACTTTTAAAGAGCATACACGTAATACAGACCACACAATTAGAGGCCACCCATAGATACTCGTTATTCGCGTCTGAATTATTTTATGTTTATAAAAATATATTTTGACAAAACATAGCACAAGTAAGCATATGTAAGCGGTAGCAGTTGTAGTAGTGTGGTGTTTATAGACCGCGCGCACAAGTCTTGGAAAAAAAAACATTTTCTCTCGCAAGAATTTGCGGTTGTCAAATCGTACGAAGTGTTTGTTCTGCGTAGATTTTTTGTGACGCCTATGCTTGCAGCATTGTGTGCATAGCTTAACAAGAAATACACTTTATTGATGATTTGTCTGTTATTAAAATTTCCAACAACATAAAAACGCTTCCATTCTATTGTGCAAGAATCTTGACTTTGGAATGCAGTGAACTTTGTAGTACAACATAACATTTGAAAAAAAACAATTATTTAAAATTAATATATTAACAAGGACGATGCCGGAATGCAAAATGCATTTTGGATTTTAAACAAGGCAAATTTAATATGTCACAAGACAATTATATCCATAGCTGATAGTCTAGAACAGGGATGGCGAACCAATGGAACGCGTGCCATTAATGGCACGTAACACAATATTTTGGGCACAGCACTGATCATTCAATTCATGTACTATGCTCAACGAGAAAATATTAACTATGTATTAAGGTTATTAAAAAAATGAAGTTTCCATAGTCAAAAGTAGAGGACTCTTCTATAATACTAGTTGTTTTTGTTATGTTCCCAAATATCATAAAGTCGAAATTATTTTATGGCACATCTAGGAACTTATTAAACATATCTTAAGACAAATAGCACACTGATACGCAAAGGTTCGCCATTCCTGGTCTAGAACATGTATGAGGCTCAAACAGTAAACATTCTCACGTTAAACACAATGTGCAGATCTTTCCGTTCATTCAAAACCGTGCCAATGTAAGTATATCAATAACAATGCTTTGTAATCGTGAGAAAAGTCGCCAATGCAACGTCATCCGTTAACCAGTTTCCTCATAATAGAGCTGAATCTTTAGACCAATTAGAAAAGAAACATAATATAACAAAAATGAAAAGAAAAATAATGCATTTCCAACGGGAAATATCGAAAATTTCTGTTTAAAAAATATTTGGACTTTATATCCCATGAAACGTGTTCTTTCTAATTGTGTTAAACGTAATTTGTCATTCCATTTACATGTGATTCAATTTAATCATAATCAACTACACCATTATTATCTGCGTGCAACTAATTTAACACCAATCATTATCTCATTATAAGTACTTTAGCTATAATTATCGAGGTCTATTCTCACATTATAATAAGTAAGAAGATCTGTAATCAAATATTCGTATTGAAATATTATCTTGTACATATTTTATTGGTTGCTGTGCTGGAAGTAAAATAAAAATGTGATAGTATAAACTATAGTATTATGTAATTTATTTGTGTGTATTTATGTTGTAATTTATTTGTGTGTATTATTTAGAAATATTGTAAAAATTGTTAATCATCACAAAACATAATTTAGATAATTTATGATTGTTTGTTTAATTATGGTGTCTATTTGAACGACCTCGGCTGTCCGGTAATTATTTATCAAATTGTCACAATGTGGGAAATATCTCGTTTTAACATAGATTTGTCGTGACCTTTGCGTATTACGAAACAATACTTAAAGTGATGCCGTCTGGACCGTCAGACGGTATGTATATAACGACCGAATTTGATAATATTTTAACGCAATAATTTCTTGTTATTACATTTCGTTGTTTTAAAATTAAATCATCGCGTCTACTTTTGGGCTTCCCTTTTCACTTCATCGCTTTTGTTCAAGGTTCAGCTGCCACTGATTTTTGCAGAGATTATCTAAGGACTTATTCTTTACTTAGATTTCCAAATATCGTCCGCCCATATATGTTCCCACAGGGTCTCTTATGAGGGTTTCGAACGTATTCGAACCTTGGCTAGTTGTTTTCGAAGTTTTGATTCTTCTACATGTCGGTTTCCTCACGATAGTTTTCCTTCACCGTTTCAAGCACTGGTGATGTGAATAATGTGCAAATAAATTGAAAAATCTGTATATTAAGAAATAAAGCAAGAAGTAAGTGCAAGGGCACACTCGTCCGGTTTCAAACTCCCGACGTTTCGCATCTAAGTCTGAGCCACCACTACTCTAACAACTTGCTTTATTCCAACTACCTATTTAAATACAAATACACAAAAAATTGTTTTTGGTGAAACATTTAAAGAATCGCTACAAAAAACTTATTTCAACATTAAATATATGAAATACATAATGTTCATTATTACTGTAAAAACATTTGACGTAATTAAAGTGCCTATAGCTGTAAAAAATGTTATTTAAAAATTTATTTGTTCATTTTAATGCATTTTTAGTCAGTCTTAAATACTAAAATCTCATGATTTTTTATATACGATAAATAAAGCATAAATGAAACTATCAATATATTTGTATTAAATTTATTTTTTATTGAATAAGTAAATAAAAATTTTACAACTAAGGTGCTGAATATTCAAAATAACTGCATTAAGGTCTTAAAAACTTTGTGTAAAGGTCTTAATGAACACGAACTTAGTAAGGCATATCTACTTTTTATTTGTTAAAAATAACATTTTCAACCCTAAAACCTTTTTGAAATAGGTACCTTTACTTTTTAATATTGGGGTATGGTATTTACATTTGTAGTAATTTACTTTTTAGTCATGTGTGTGTAATAAATCTCAATACACATCTAAACATATACTTTAAATACTATTAATTTTTATGTAAGTATGTTTGAAATGTTTTCACCCAAAACACTACTGGACCGATTTCACCATGAGAAAGTTTGTAACTTACCACGGGCGACGCCTGGAGAACAGCTAGTATATAATATGTAGGAAATCTATGGTGTTTATTATGCTGAACAAGTAGCACTATATATGTTTTAAGTATTTTATATCTTGCATTGATTTTGATTGTGATTAAAATATAAAGATTTGTAGGTATAAACTTACAAATCCTTATATATTTTTACTATAAAGTAATTGCTCTAGATCGTAAAGGTTGTTACTATAGTTTCCTATAACAGTTATTATAAATGATTATAATGTGTTAACTCATTGTTATGAATTGAACGCGTAGGTGTGTATGTTACGTGGCGAGGAAAACGCTAATTAGCCGATAAATATTACGTGTTGAACCTGAAGCACTATCGATTTAACGATACAATTTATTATTTTGTGAAATGGGTACATTTTCTTCGAACACGAAATCAGACGTAATTTTTTTGTATGTTTTTTTTTTTTAATTTTAAAACTCTGTACTAGAAAAACAGTTAAACATTACAATATTGTTAGTATGAGAACATTAGTAGGGTTAGTTTACAAGGTACAGTGAGATCCGCAAACTAGGCTTTTGTCTGTATCTATCTTTATGTATAATCTTTCTTGTTATAATAAAAATACCTAAAAATAGATAATAAGATACCTATAAATTAACAATAAATATTTGTGAAATTAATAAAATCCGCTATGTAAATATACCTATCGGCTGCACCATATACGACATTTATTTAGCAAGCCCATTCGAATAATTATGCGCGTACCCATAAATATGTATGATATTATACCATTGACGTCAATCCGCGGTGCTGCACGCTGCTTATACGGCGGCGCCCTGTCCTGCTGCGGAGTGCCGACCCTCTCCCTCGGCCATTTACCTCACTTTCTGGATTGTTCCTGGGCTACGTGATAAAAATTAGCTCGAATGATTAATTCATGTATGATAAAACTGGTCTGGCATTCGAACCAGGTATACGCGAAGCTAAGAATTGATGCGATGACACGAGTTAATATTATTATTGATTAACACGAACTCCTAGAATAAGACAGATAAGAGATTTGTCAAGTTCTTAAAGAGAATCAGTATCAAATTTCTTTTATTATTTTTATAGCAAAAGTAGTTTACTCCATATCAATTATAAAAACTTCATATATAAATCCTTGTTGATAGATAGGTATGTCATTCGTTTTTTTAAGACTAATTTTATATTCATTTAACCATGCTCTCTAATGAATTCCTGTGTAAACGTAAATTAAAAAAAATGGCGTTCCGGCAATAAAGAAATAACAGGCTTATTTATTACCTAGAATAACTAGTAATTTCATATAAAAACACACTTATTATATTCTAGTAAAAAAAAACTTATTCTTCTCTCTTGAAAACAACTTCACCTGACAAATTTCAAATATTCAGTTGTAAGTCATGGATAATAAGACAAGATATATAAGATATTTAATTTTTAGTTTTATAGCATTGAAATGCTTTATAAATGAAAAATTTTATCACGAGGGCGGGATCCCGCCTAGTGATCAAATTTTTTCTATTCTTTCAAAATTTCTTATATATAAGATAGTAAGATATTGATCTTAGGCAAAAAAATACCGCCCGTTTAGATTCTATACACAATGCTAGTCCCTTCCTAAACCATAAAGGTCATCTCTCAATTTCACAGATTTTGTCGTAGGTACCTATGTTGTTATATGTTAATACAAAGTAGAGGTTGTTTGCTAACAACGAAGTAGACATATAGATCAGAAGGGTAGTTGAAGATATTACATGTTCATGTTAAAAATGGCCTATGCTCTTAGAGTGATTCGTGTTATAATTAGCAACACGTTCATTATAACCTCTTTATTACAAAAGTCAGATGACAAAGTATTGTAGTGAACTATATAAAAAAAAAGAACCGGGTCAAAGCTCCAACACTATTATAAAAAAAAATTTTCATGTTCGTAATTCTAATCTGAATTGTACCTATTTTCATCGTGTTGCCGTAAATAAGAAGTTAAAATTTACATTATTAAATTATTGCTATAACTTGTCTTATTAAGTTTAAATTCTTACTATTCTATTTATATTTTCGTTCCAGTATATGAATTCTTTCATACAACCAAAATTCATATCATACTAAGATGTTAGTATATATTTTAATAAACGGAACCTCATGAATAAAATTACATATGAGATTGCTCGTTACAATGGAGCTTATGTATTGTTTCCTTATTATTTCAAAACATAATTTAATTTGACAACGTCAACTCTGTCCTTGATAACAATATTAGGTCAAGGCTAAAAAGCAGTATATATAACTAGGTAATAATAGCGTTACCTACTTATACAATCAATCATTCTCTCGTTATGCTTAGTGACTTTTTTTCCAAAAGCTAAAATTTGGGTACAACTTGTATGGAATAAATTTTTAGGGCTTATTATGCACATTGCCCATTAAAGGAAATTTCAATAACGACATTTGATTTTATCTCCGATTAAGCACTTGGCTTTTAACTGAAAGTAATTAAATATAATTTCTTAGTATGGGCCTTGATTGTATATTATGTTATCTAAGCTTTGGATCATGGCAAGCAATTGACGTCACCGCCCACAGGGTCAACCCACTACAAAGTGTAAAATTACAAGACATATCATATTTAATTTGTTGTCATCCTAAACTGTTATTATTTGTGGTTTTTCGACATGCTACATCGAATTATCTAGAAAGAAAACTTGCAATAAGAAGCAAAGATATATTCGCATTTTTATCTCGAAACAAATAATAATAAACAAAGGCAGTAATATATACAAAGCCAAATATAATTAAATGTGACATGTCGCTCTTGACACAGTAATTACTTCATTTAGATTAATCACAGAACAATAACTACAATACGTTTATTTTAATCGTTCCGTGAAATATACTAAAATTCTTAATGCATTTTAAGAGTAAGATTATGATGTAGCTAGTAGGTATTCGATATTTATAGAAATAATGTTTGGTTATGCAAATCTTGATCATATTATCGCATATGAAAACAAATTCAATGAATAACAATTATTTTTTAATTACATAAATTTAAATAGCATTTAATAAAAAATTACTACTATATAACGATACTAGTAATTTTATTAGAAATTTAATGAGCTTTGGAGAAAATGACCAAACTTACATTTAGTTTTGCAGTTGCCATTATTAATGTCAATGATTTTTTTTAGATGTCTGTACTTTGTTCCAATCGTGTAACAAAGGCAAGGGCATTTTTTTGCACCTAATCTGTTCTTTGAGCCTTTAGAACAGCAATATTGTATTGCAATACAATAGTACTTCTGAATACAAAACGAGACATAAATATGGTCATGTTAGATATCGATTCACTTGTCCATTACGATGTTGTAATATCCCCTTTTACTTTCAAAGTTTCAATTTCATTTTTTCATTATCTAAATGGCTTTCTTGTCACTTCGTCCATATGGTCATTAAATCGTTAACGCCTACTTTCCTGACCTACCTCTACTATATTACAAAAACAATTACTGACTTTGACTCAACAAATACCTTTCAGGCATGTCTAGGCGTTGTTATCTGTATCTCCACGTACGTACAAAGATAATTCATTACAACTTGTTACTATAATGAGAGAGAATATGATTATGCTGTATGATAAACCGACATAAAAAGGAAGAGTTCTCGTTGTAGAATTTTTATAAACATTTTTATAGCTAAAAGTAACATGTTTATATCATTGTTGTTTTTTAAACACTTAACGTCGGTCGATCTTACTAAAAACAAAATTTCGGTAGGAATAAGGGAGTATTACTTAGCTTCGAAAATCTTACAATTTTATTTTTATACGTGCATAGCATTATTGTAATAATTTATTTTCTGAAAGATGTTTTCTAAATAATATTTTAATGCTGTTAAACTTAATGACCAATTTTATTTACTTTTTTGTAGATACATTGAAAAAAGTTGTAGTGTATGTTCTAGAACTTTCTAGAAACCGGTAATACGTATAGATTCACCAGACCGGATTTTTTACGTTTGTTGGCAACCCAACGGGAAGAAGGGTGCGGGACGCTTGCAGCCGGTGAGGAAAACGACGCGTTACAAACATGTTCTTGGTGTTTCGATGCTACCATAAAATAATAATAATACGTTAAAAGATCAAATAAGTTATAAAATATAAACACTATTGAACATTTTAATCGTGCATAAATGTGATTAGTTCATTTGCTTTGTTGAATGGATAAGAAAAGAGGTTATGTTGACAAGAGAGCTTGGATTATTAGTGAGTAAAATCATCATATTATTTAAGTCTATATGTACGTTTATTTGTACTAACATACTCTGTAATCAGTATACAAGAGTAATTAGGAACTTCAGTCACAAACAAATATTGTGAAATCTGTATACTCGACGATATTAAGTTCAGTTAAAATCTATACAATATTCTATGATACATATCGCAAAGTTTATTGTTTACCAATAAAACATTTTGTTTGCCCCTACATAGATTTTCTTATTTTGTCGGTACGTGACATATTTAACTATAATATTAAGTACACATCTATATATCTAAAGAGGATATAAAAGTATAACGTATTATGTTCGATTCATCATGGTATAATGGATCACCAAATTTAAACGTCATTTAATCATTTATGAAGAGTGCACTGTAACATGAATCTGGAATTGTAAACGTAATGTTTTTAAAAAGGAAACAAAAATATAAATATTTGTGACTACGAAAATGGTTTTTAAACACTTCATAAAATACTTTTATACTTTTATAAACGTTACTCAAGATTCATAATAATTACATACTATCTCCTTTTTTACACCTATTTAAAACAAAGAATTGCTGAAGAAAATTTATATTACTTATTACACATCAAACCATCGCTTAGACAAATAATTTTATCATTATGTGTTGAAATTTAATGTAAAAATTATTTAATAAAAGCATGAAAAAGGTAATTTTTTCTGTGACATGTGTATACTTAACTGTAATTACGCTATTATACTCATAAGTGATTATTTAAAAATTAATGCCTCGTTTGACTCTATTTTTTTTAATTTGAAATTACGTAATTTCTGCAGTAAGTACTTATGATTATAGTTCAAAACAATGGGTAATTGTAATCTATAATTGATATGACGCAAATCCCTCTTTATGTTCGCTATTTTTCTTAACCAAACAAACGTAAAAGTCTTTTCTGTGCACAAGGAAAAGGCTCATATTTAGGATTTGAAAATTGCACCTATGCACTTATTTCTATGTAAAAGTATTAATTAGAAAACAAAACACATTCGTAAAAATACATGTCCGATCAAGGTTTATAAGTATAAATTCACTATTAAATGTAGCATTTTAACCTGTAAAATTAAATATATAAGTTGGTACTTAGATCAATATTTAAACCGAAACTGTAGAGTAATTTTATATATTACTTTAC
>NC_052121.1:3634015-3644221 GCF_012273895.1 Zerene cesonia | reverse complement strand
TGACAGATTCGAAATTCAAATGTAATATTTTTTTATAATTAAGTGTAACAGTATTTATGGCCAGACTAAGTATGTTTTAAGTATTTTGTTTCTTGCATTGATTTTGAATGTGATTAAAATATAAAGATTGGTAGGTATAAACTTACAAACCCTTTTATATTTTTACTATAAATTAATTGCTCTAGATCGTAAATGTTGTTACTATAATTGCCTATAACAGTTATTATAAATGATTATAATGTGTTAACTCATTGTTATGAATTGAACGCGTAGGTGTGTATGTTACGTGGCGAGGAAAACGCTAATTAACCGATAAATATTACGTGTTGTACGTAATACGTACTATCGATTTAACGATACAATTTATTATTTTGTGAAATGGGCAATTTTTCTTCGAACACGAAATCAGACGTAATTTTTTTTGTATGTTTTTTTTTTTAATTTTAAAACTCTTTACTAGAAAAACAGTTAAACATTACAATATTGTTAGTATGAGAACATTAGTAGGGTTAGTTTACAAGGTACAGTGAGATCCGCAAACTAGGCTTTTGCCTGTATCTATCTTTATGTATAATCTTTCTTGTTAAAATAAAAATACCTAAAAATAGATAATAAGATACCTATAAATTAACAATAAATATTTGTGAAATTAATAAAATCCGCTATGTAAATATACCTGTCGGCTGCACCATATACGACATTTATTTAGCAAGCCCATTCGAATAATTATGCGCGTACCAATAAATATGTATGATATTATACCATTGACGTCAATCCGCGGTGCTGCACGCTGCTTATACGGCGGCGCCCTGTCCTGCTGCGGAGTGCCGACCCTCTCCCACGGCCATTTACCTCACTTTCTGGATTGTTCCTGGGCTACATGATAAAAATTAGCTCGAATGATTAATTCATGTATGATAAAACTGGTCTGGCATTCGAACCAGGTATACGGGAAGCTAAGAATTGATGCGATGACACGAAATAATTTTATTATTGATTTACACGAACTTCTAGAATAAGACAGATAAGAGATTTGTCAAGTTCTTAAAGAGAATCAGTATCAAATTTCTTTTATTATTTTTATAGCAAAAGTAGTTTACTCCATATCAATTATAAAAACTTCATATATAAATCCTTGTTGATAGATAGGTATGTCATTCGTTTTTTTTAAGACTAATTTTATATTCATTTAACCATGCTCTCTAATGAATTCCTGTGTAAACGTAAATTAAAAAAAAATGGCGTTCCGGCAATAAATAAATAACAGGCTTATTTATTACCTAGAATAACTAGTCTCACACAGTGAAATTGTTGACGTATTATATTCTAGTCAAAAAAAACTTATTCTTCTCTCTTGAAAACAACTTCACCTGTCAAATTTCAAATATTCAGTTGTAAGTCATGGATAATGAGACAAGATATATAAGATATTTAATTTTTAGTTTTATAGCATTGAAATGCTTTATAAATGAAAAATTTTATCACGAGGGCGGGATCCCGCCTAGTGATCAAATTTTTTCTATTCTTTCAAAATTTCTCATATATAAGATAGTAAGATATTGATCTTAGGCAAAAAAATACCGCCCGTTTAGATTCTATACAAAATGCTAGTCCCTTCCTAAACCATAAAGGTCATCTCTCAATTTCACAGATTTTGTCGTAGGTACCTATGTTGTTATATGTTAATACAAAGTAGAGGTTGTTTGCTAACAACGAAGTAGACATATAGATCAGAAGGGTAGTTGAAGATATTACATGTTCATGTTAAAAATGGCCTATGCTCTTAGAGTGATTCGTGTTATAATTAGCAACACGTTCATTATAACCTCTTTATTACAAAAGTCAGATGACAAAGTATTGTAGTGAACTATATAAAAAAAAGAACCGGGTCAAAGCTCCAACACTATTATAAAAAAAATTTTTCATGTTCGTAATTCTAATCTGAATTGTACCTATTTTCATCGTGTTGCCGTAAATAAGAAGTTAAAATTTACATTGTTAAATTATTGCTATAACTTGTCTTATTAAGTTTAAATTCTTACTATTCTATTTATATTTTCGTTCCAGTATATGAATTCTTTCATACAACCAAAATTCATATTATACTAAGATGTTAGTATATATTTTAATAAACGGTACCTCATGAATAAAATTACATATGAGATTGCTCGTTACAATGGAGCTTATGTATTGTTTCCTTATTATTTCAAAACATAATTTAATTTGACAACGTCAACTCTGTCCTTGATAACAATATTAGTTCAAGGCTAACAAGCAGTATATATAACTAGGTAATAATAGCGTTACCTACTTATACAATCAATCATTCTCTCGTTATGCTTAGTGACTTTTTTTCCAAAAGCTAAAATTTGGGTACAACTTGTATGGAATAAATTTTTAGGGCTTATTATGCACATTGCCCATTAAAGGAAATTTCAATAACGACATTTGATTTTATCTCCGATTAAGCACTTGGCATTTAACTGAAAGTAATTAAATATAATTTCTTAGTATGGGCCTTGATTGTATATTATGTTATCTAAGCTTTGGATCATGGCAAGCAATTGACGTCACCGCCCACAGGGTCAACCCACTACAAAGTGTAAAATTACAAGACATATCATATTTAATTTGTTGTCATCCTAAACTGTTATTATTTGTGGTTTTTCGACATGCTACATCGAATTATCTAGAAAGAAAACTTGCAATAAGAAGCAAAGATATATTTGCATTTTTATCTCGAAACAAATAATAATAAACAAAGGCAGTAATATATACAAAGCCATATATAATTAAATGTGACCTGTCGCTCTTGACACAGTAATTACTTCATTTAGATTAATCACAGAACAATAACTACAATACGTTTATTTTAATCGTTCCGTGAAATATACTAAAATTCTTAATGCATTTTAAGAGTAAGATTATGATGTAGCTAGTAGGTATTCGATATTTATAGAAATAATGTTTGGTTATGCAAATCTTGATCATATTATCGCATATGAAAACAAATTCAATGAATAACAATTATTTTGTAATTACATAAATTTAAATAGCATTTAATAAAAAATTACCCATCTAGGTATTGTTATAAAAAATGAAAATTTACTTTGGTGGTACGATACTAGTAATTTTATTAGAAATTTAATGAGCTTTGGAGAAAATGACCAAACTTACATTTAGTTTTGCAGTTGCCATTATTAATGTCAATGATTTTTTTTAGATGTCTGTACTTTGTTCCAATCGTGTAACAAAGGCAAGAGCATTTTTTTGCACCTAATCTGTTCTTTGAGCCTTTATAACAGCAATATTGTATTGCAGTACAATAGTACTTCTGAATACAAAACGAGACATAAATATGGTCATGTTAGATATCGATTCACTTGTCCATTACGATGTTGTAATACCCCCTTTTACTTTCAAAGTTTCAATTTCATTTTTTCATTATCTAAATGGCTTTCTTGTCACTTCGTCCATATGGTCATTAAATCGTTAACGCCTACTTTCCTGACCTACCTCTACTATATTACAAAAACAATTACTGACTTTGACTCAACAAATACCTTTCAGGCATGTCTAGGCGTTGTTATCTGTATCTCCACGTACGTACAAAGATAATTCATTACAACTTGTTACTATAATGAGAGAGAATATGATTATGCTGTATGATAAACCGACATAAAAAGGAAGAGTTCTCGTTGTAGAATTTTTATAAACATTTTTATAGCTAAAAGTAACATGTTTATATCATTGTTGTTTTTTTAAACACTTAACGTCGGTCGATCTTACTAAAAACAAAATTTCGGTAGGAATAAGGGAGTATTACTTAGCTTCGAAAATCTTACAATTTTATTTTTATACGTGCATAGCATTATTTTAATAATTTATTTTCTGAAAGATGTTTTCTAAATAATATTTTAATGCTGTTAAACTTAATGACCAATTTTATTTACTTTTTTGTAGATACATTGAAAAAAGTTGTAGTGTATGTTCTAGAACTTTCTAGAAACCGGTAATACGTATAGATTCACCAGACCGGATTTTTTACGTTTGTTGGCAACCCAACGGGAAGAAGGGTGCGGGACGCTTGCAGCCGGTGAGGAAAACGACGCGTTACAAACATGTTCTTGGTGTTTCGATGCTACCATAAAATAATAATAATACGTTAAAAGATCAAATAAGTTATAAAATATAAACACTATTGAACATTTTAATCGTGCATAAATGTGATTAGTTCATTTGCTTTGTTGAATGGATAAGAAAAGAGGTTATGTTGACAAGAGAGCTTGGATTATTAGTGAGTAAAATCATCATATTATTTAAGTCTATATGTACGTTTATTTGTACTAACATACTCTGTAATCAGTATACAAGAGTAATTAGGAACTTCAGTCACAAACAAATATTGTGAAATCTGTATACTCGACGATATTAAGTTCAGTTAAAATCTATACAATATTCTATGATACATATCGCAAAGTTTATTGTTTACCAATAAAAAAATTTGTTTGCCCCTACATAGATTTTCTTATTTTGTCGGTACGTGACATATTTTACTATAATATTAAGTACACATCTATATATCTAAAGAGGATATAAAAGTATAACGTATTATGTTCGATTCATCATGGTATAATGGATCACCAAATTTAAACGTCATTTAATCATTTATGAAGAGTGGACTGTAACATGAATCTGGAATTGTAAACGTAATGTTTTTAAAAAGGAAACAAAAATATAAATATTTGTGACTACGAAAATGGTTTTTAAACACTTCATAAAATACTTTTATACTTTTATAAACGTTACTCAAGAATCATAATAATTACATACTATCTCCTTTTTTACACCTATTTAAAACAAAGAATTGCTGAAGAAAATTTATATTATTACACATCAAACCATCGCTTAGACAAATAATTTTATCATTATGTGTTGAAATTTAATGTAAAAATTATTTAATAAAAGCATGAAAAAGGTAATTTTTTCTGTGACATGTGTATATGTACTTAACTGTAATTACGCTATTATACTCATAAGTGATTATTTAAAAATTAGTGCCTCGTTTGACTCTATTTTTTTAATTTGAAATTACGTAATTTCTGCAGTAAGTACTTATGATTATAGTTCAAAACAATGGGTAATTGTAATCTATAATTGATATGACGCAAATCCCTCTTTATGTTCGCTATTTTTCTTAACCAAACAAACGTAAAAGTCTTTTCTGTGCACAAGGAAAAGGCTCATATTTAGGATTTGAAAATTGCACCTATGCACTTATTTCTATGCAAAAGTATTAATTAGAAAACAAAACACATTCGTAAAAATACATGTCCGATCAAGGTAAAATTAAATATATAAGTTGGTACTTAGATCAATATTTAAACCGAAACTGTAGAGTAATTTTATATATTACTTTACTAAGTACAATAATGAATGTAACACGTTCATAGCTTATCTCTAACGTGCGTACAGCTTATCTTCTACTTCCGTTGCGTTCTCTAATCGTTGGTTGCATTTTGTGTTTATCGCACGAACATGGCATGTGTATCAGATAATTTTCTCGTTTATAGTTATAATTATGCTGTCATAATGCAACATTGTTCTATTACAAAATGTAAGTAAAGAATCGTAACTACATATTTATATAATTGTATTATACGTAATAACAATTCCAAACTTTTATGAAACTAAGCTTCCGTTAAACCAAATAATTCAAAGAACAATAACACAAACTCTTAAGTTCTAGGTACCTACTATGATTATTTTTTTGTAAACGATGAACATGAAATAAATAATCTCGATTAAAATTACAACGCGCTTTTTCAAGGCGAAAGCTCGGCCCACATTACTTATGTTCTGGTTTCGTCGTCCGATGTACATAGTATTTAGTTATTTATAGTAAAAGCGGGTCAGGTCGGTGGCCTGGCTGCCGCAGGCGGAGCAGGGAAAGTCAGCCGAGCGCGGATACTAGTTATAGAGTTTCCTTTTTGCAAGTCGGTCCGAACGCATGCGCGGGGCGCAATGTACGTCAGTGTTGCGTGGAACCGACGTTCACTTCGGACGCGCGATTAGCACGTTAATTTGTGAAGTATTCAACGTGCCGTGCATATGGATAAATTGTGTTTGTGTGTGTGAAAGTTACCATGAGCGGCACGGGGGTCGCCTCCCGGGGAGCGGAGTCCATGTCCCTTCCCACGGACCTGCCTGTCAGACTGTACATGCGAGCGTTGCGGCAATACCAAAAGCTATTGGATTTGAAAAGATTCACGTCTAAAGATAAAGTAAGCGGAAATGTTTTCATATCCTACGAATTGCACTATTTGCATTGCTTAAAGGTTCTTAGGATTCGGGACGTGGTGCTTGATGTATTATAATTTATCCGCGGTTCAGTCACCTCCGTATAAATTATACCCTATTCAAATATCACGGTTTCTTTGTAGTATTCATAATCAGTAGGAACTATATACGATATTCAAGCTTGTTTTTCAACTCTTTGTAATATATGAGCACTGAGCAGTCGGAATGTACGATACATTCGTATCATTTTGTCTTGTTCTCATGTGTAGAATTCGGACACGACCTTAAGAGAGTTCTTGAGTGACCTTATTCAACTTTATGTAGGTAGCACTCAGTAATATTACTCTATATTTACCTTAACGATGCCTTGCATGTTGAGAACTACGATCTCCTTGCATATAAAGGATCTTGGATCTTTGTTATAATATGTGCATGATTTATATCGTGCCTTTAAACGTATACATTAGAAATAGTTCTCTAAATATGTGAATCAAATGTGAATTTATTACAATATATCTATGATATCCAGGTTCATTCATACCTTCGTTGATTTAAAGGCTTTTAATATTATAAATATTTTCTTTTGGCACTACAAGTCAATGTATAATGAAAAATGTGCAAAAATGTAAAGGATTAGAATGGGATCTTACTTCGTCCAAATAAAAAATGAGATATCTGCTAATAAAGTCCACACATACACATGTACAAATATATTACAAGTGAACTTGATGAAGGAATCTGATAACTTAATTTTTTTGTATACATCCTTTCAACAGACGCCAAAATTATGAACAATCAATATTAAAAATTATCTCGACGACCAGCTTTCATACAAAACAAACAACTCTTCGATCTCAGTCCCCGACTTCTGCTAGTTATGAATATAAAAGCATCAAACCCAACACGTTTTTCGAGTGCGAATATTTAATAATACGCATAATTTAATAACTTATCTGCGTACATTTTTATTACTATAAGTTTATATGCGAGAAGAAGATAGCATGATGATTAATCTCCTTGACTGCGTGGGATAATAATGACACATGAGCTAAAGGTTTATATTACAAAGGCGTTTGTTACAAACAACAATATACCTTTAATTATATAGATCGAGGTTATTTTGTATCACTTACATAGCGTGGTTAGCTCATATTACACGAGTAACATCTGGTTTATATATGTTACATCGCTATATAGCTATTAAATATAATTATTTGCTATATTGTATTATAAATGCGTACATCGAACGCCTCTGTAAATTTTTTACTAAAACAAGCTTCTGCCTTCGAATAAACGTATTATGTACAATCTAGTTTTTATGTTTCGTTCTTAGGTTGGTAAAAATATTCGTTTACTTTATTAGAAAACATTTGATGAAATACGCGCGCGGTTTGATCAAATTTTTATGTCGCAATAAATGCTGGCTATGATAATATTGCATAATTAGAACAATCAAATTAAAATATACATATGTTCGCTAATATTCATCACATTAAATTATGATTAGCAAAAAATGATCAATGATAGAAACGAGATATTACAGAGCTTAAGGTATAAATATATGTACTTAATTATACAGGAGATAATATGTACCTATGCATTATACGCAAGGTCGACAAGTGAAATTAATTGAAGCTAGCTACATACGAGCAATTTTTGCTGATATTCTCTTGATTCAAACCAATAAATAAATTTGAGCACACACAGCGTTCAGTTTATATTTAGTTGCAACTGCTATATATTCAGTTATTTACAAATATTTAGAAAAAAGAGTCTAGAAAAAGTGGCAGACAACTAATTTTCTTATCGATAACGCTAAAATAAGTATATTCCTTGTACGTCTGAATAGTGATACATTTTCTATCTGTCCATTGCATTGAATAGGTATAATTGACGTTATCTTAATTTGGCGTTTCTCACAGTTCCAATACAATGGCGTCAGTGGAGTGGAACATCTTTTGTTTCGTTTAGGTTTTATTTAACTAAGGGTAAATCAGTACTCTAGAAAATAGTCACTCTTAATAGAACTCTTAGAAGTGAAAACACCATTAATGAATTGATCGACAATCTCATAATGCGACCGCTTGGTCGAGCGATGTTTCAAAATCTTAACATTTATTGATTCAATTAAAGTTTTAAATATCACTAGAAAATATGTGCACATGTGTACATCTGATGGTTAATTTTTTCAAACCGTGATACATCTTCAGTTAAAAGCAAATTTATCTCTCTTCTTCGCTGTCACCTTTAAATACAAAGAAAAATTAACATTCGTTCCACTTTCCCTGTTCGCGACTGACGCATAAATATCTCTTTGTTCTCACGACAGATTTACTAATAGTGGGTAGGTATCCCATCATTATTGCAATACAATAAGATGTGTAACATTTATCATCAAAGTGACGTAGAGCATCCAGTTGTAAAACTTTTAAAAAAGGATTTTAAAGCCATAGACAGAGGAGAGGAACATAATGTGGATGACAATGCGATCTGAACATAATATATATTTATATTTTGACATATATATTTTGATAGCATTCCTGTGCACTGTATGAAAAAAAAATAATGTATATCCCCCCGGTGCTGTGGTATAGACCCTACAAACGGCAGTAATGACTTAATTTTTATATTGAATGTAAAATTTATCTAATTATCACGTAAACTTTGCTTTGAATCTAGAATTTAATATCGATATAGAATAGTAACTAAAATTTAATGAGCTTTAGTAAATATGCGAGTATATTACGTAATGCAATAACAATAATATAGTCGTGCGATTATTTGACGCGTGATGATAACGGATTCTCTTAAACTAAAATAGACTCATCTTGTCGCAATGTTATTTTAAACATTAGATAACCTATGATACCTACTAATTTAAGCATTTAACACAATATTGAAATAAAGGTTCAATTAAATGTCACTGCGTTTTAAAACTGTTTTTATTGTTCTTTTTGTTTTTAGGGTTCCGTACCCAAAGGGCAAAATGGTATCCTATTACTAAAACTCAGTTTTCTGTCCATCTGTCCGTCCGTTTGCGACCAGGGTGTAGAAGCTTGTGTTTCATGAACCGTGATCCGTATTTCTGCTGCCGCTATAACAACAAATAGTAACATAAATTGTCAAGTGCGAGTCGAACTCACGACACTAAGGGTTCCGTACAAATAAGCTAAAGATCAAATACAAAAAAAATGGTTAAACCTCAAATTTAAAGCCGTGCCAACCGTGGCTTAAGCTCATCTTTTTGTATTCTACATGAGTATTCAATTCAAACATAACTTTATATGAATAAAACAGGAAATTGTTTTTTTATGTTGGTACCTATTGATATCTCAATAAAAATAAATTGCCATACTGGTTTGTGACTTCTATTTTTCTTTTTTTGTAAGTATATGGCACTAGCCCATCCCAAAAAGGGACGGATGCCCTGTGATGACTGTACTATGTATTTCAATTCCTTTTAGTATTTTTTGCGACTGGTCTTCACGTATAAGCTAAGTCTACTTATAAATATCAATTGTTTGGTGTTATATTTAAGTTTATCTATATATCTACCTATTATATTTTTACTGAATGTTTGTTTGCATACATAAGTAAATCATTAATTATTGTTTAACCCGTACATTCAAATGGCTTAAATGTACAAATAAATTCACCTAATATCGACCCTGATTTTAATTAAAGCGTACGTAAAATAAATTATGAAACACGTGATCACAAATAAATATATAATATTTGTATTAATGACTCCTTACAAAGATATGTTCTAGCAAATAAAAGCATATTCATGATTTGTTCATTATTCCAGAAAAGTATAAGCGAAACGTGTAAACTTTTGAACAAATTCCCTCTTTTTCACGCCTGAAAGTAATTGAACTGATTCGGATGACATTTGGCATAAAAGTA